>NC_090861.1:9215000-9405000 GCF_024217435.2 Syngnathus scovelli
AACTTCAGCACGGGGGATGTGTAATTAGATTGAGCGCAGAGCTGCCTTGTCTCTCAAGAGCCTCAGCGGCGCGGTACGTATTTTGTTTCTTGACGATAGAGGTTTCTTTGGCGCCATCCGAACCACAAGCTGCCAAAATATTTCCTCGGACTCCCAAAGACTTTGAGTCACGTCTGGCTTGATTTTTTGTACTCGCGATCAGCAGTAACATCTCATTAAATGTCAGTTCAAGTGGATTTATTCAGTAATGCTATTAATGGCGATTAATGACTATTATCCATGGAATACAGAAGGGGGGGATTGGACAGAAATCTGGACTCGCTTGTTGTCGTAAAGCAAATAGAGCAGAGTGAGCATAAAATTGCCCAAATGTTGAAAATGTGCCTCCCAAAATCAAAAAGCATGCAGACAATGCTTCTCCCAGTCTGAATGTAAACGTAATGACATGACGGACAACATGTGGTGACTTTTCCTACCTGCCTTCTGGTGAGCCGTGAGCGGTTGCGTAGACATCGGTCAAAAGCAACGTGTAACCGAAGCCGGCTTTTAGCGTCCGCACACAAATCGAGGCCGGAGCGTCCCCTAAGCCTAACCACACTCCCCTTATCCTTATTTTTGCCTTGTCTTAATTAGGTTTACGGCGACCTAATCTAACTAAAGCTGTCTGTTTTGGGATTAGTTTGCCGGCCGCCGACGGAGAAGCCGCCCAACCGGGTTTTCGTTAAAAGCAGAGTCCCGCTTCCCTAACTGCAATTTGTGACCACTTTTTGTTTTTGTTCACAAAGCCATTTGAAGTGACCAATTCAAGTCGCTCCCCGGGATTAGCAGCGTCAGGTTGAGTAAAAACCGGGACCAACTGTCGCGCAGTCTGGTTGTTTTCCTTCAAGAGCGCCGGCCGATGCGGGGACCAGGCGTGTCATTCATGGCAGCACACTTGCGGAAATGGGATGAGAGAAGCGGCTGTGCTGCGGAATGACTGGAAAAGCGGACATTGCGGGGCTGCAAAAACAATTTGCTAATAGCTCGCATGATGGTCGCTTTGGAAATGTGAAGCTGAAAAGAGCAAGATGCTGCAATGGGCTGCATCATTTCTCCCTCCTGGATTTGCTTGCACAAACCCTGAGCCCAAAAAGGCTTGACAATGAAATAACTTGTACAACTTGCAAGCCAATCAAAAGTGACCCAGCCGTGGCCCATTTGAAAGGTTCGGTTTGGCTCAGATGTTTTGGGACAATCAAAGCCGAAGCCAAAGGCCTTTTTTTCCCTAAGGCTTTTCTGTGCGCGTGCTCTCCTCGTGTCGGACTGATGTCAGAGCGGGATTTTATTTCCAGAAGCAGCTGCCTGCGTAGTTTGAGCCCACACCTTCCGGGATGGAATTTCTCTGCCGTCGCTCCAGTCTCTGAATTGTTTGTGCGCGAGCGTCGAGCCGATTGCGCTTGGTGCGCTTTTTGTCTGCTCCCTTGTTAAGCGCAAATGTTTTGCCAGGACGCTTGTTGAGAGTTCAAGTTGGACAGCCAGACGCTCGTGCTTCTCTGACACTCCCAAAAACAGCAACATCTCGTCAAAGGAGCCTCGTGAGAAACACAAAGGTCGTTGGCAAAAGTGGCCAGCTGCGTGTGACGTCCATTCATATTTGGGGGGCTCTCTCTTGGGCCATCGCCACCCAATTTTTGGTAAAAGTCCCAGAGCAACAACAGCGGCGACAAAAGCCTACCTTGTGCGCTCCAGCGGCAGCTGTGCACATCTGACGCCTTGGATTGCTGCGCGAGGCGCACGTCTCATGTTACACAGAAACCGACACCGCAATAGTTGCGGGGACCATCCCGCCTTTTGGGAGCCGTGACCCCCCTCGCTTCGATCTCGCGTGCCTCTCTTGTGCCCCTCTTGTGCCTTTTTGGGGGGCTGTTTGGCTTGATCAAAATGTTCTCCCAAGGCCTGGTGCCAGAGGTGTGAAAGGTGACCTACGTAGTATGATGTCAGCAGCCAAGAGTTTCACTTCCAGCTTCAAGTCACCCCTCCGGTAACGGATATATGAGAGCAGGTGCCTTTCTCGTCAGGACAAAGCTGATGCCACTGATCCATCTCGGCGTCATTTGCTCGGGGCGTCACCTTTGTTCCAAGGAACGACGAGTCGTCTGATGGGGATGTTGCTGTCTGACTGGCGTGAACACGGAGACCTTGTAAAAGTCTATTTACGTCGTATTTGGCAGCTGGAAATATCGAGTATCTGTGATTTCGGTAACAAAATCGGAAGTCAAACATTTTGGGTGACAGAAGAGCCATGAAGAACCAATCAAAATAGCCAACTGTAAACTAGCACTCGCCATCGATTGAGTATTTGGAGTCAATGGCGTTTAATCCGAAGAAGCTGTCATTGAAAATGACCACGATTTGTGTTCATTTTCAATCAACACGCAAAGTGTCAACTTAGCAAGCTGAAAGTTGTGTGACTCCGCTGCGATGTTGGGTGTGCTGCCAGGCACCCGCCTGCCCACGCACTTGTTACCGCACTAGCGTCAGCATCTGTTGGCAAATTCGAAACCAGGCCAGCTCCAGCGCCGACTTTGAAGTCCAAAAGACCTTTTTTACACGGGCAGCACATGAATATTCACTCCGAGCCCGTTTTGCTATTGCGCTAATGAGCTTCATCCCGCTCTCACCGCAAACTGTGCAGCCATCCGCCGCCTTTCCTCATGTTGCCGTTCCTTGTTTCCCCAGAGGGCTAATCTCTTTAAGTGTCTCCCTGGATCGCATAACTAAGAGCGCCGGTGAAAGAATTCGCAGCTGTTGATTTACAATGACTGCATGCTGTCCCTGGTCTTACAAGCCATGCTTAAAAATTAGAATGGCTCTAAAGTTCAACCCATTTGCAGTTCAACCAAAACTGCCATGAACCAGTTGTGTACAAGATGTCACAATCAGGACGGAACTTTTCGGGTCATTTAGCGCCCACTGGGCACGGCTGGAGTATTTTGAAAAGGTGTCTGATGAAAGGTGGTATGCAATCCACCTTAGCGTCCGGAGTCTGCCTTTGCCCCCCCCGATTGAAGCACGGAGAGACAAGCAGAGGAGCTCGTCAGTGAGCACTGCAAAGCACGCCCTGAGTTCCGCTCATATAATATGTATTAGTATTGATCAAGCAGATCCCATGCAGAGGGAGCTACATTTCATAAATCAACAGATGATGTTTTCATAACTTGTCTCGTCCGTACAGTGATGAAATGTATGTCAACTGAATCCAAAGTCAATATTTTTCAAAGGCGTGGCCAGCTAAACGTGCTGACGCTGAGTAAGCCAGAGTGTGACTCAGTAAGGCCCCCTTAAGACTCACAACGCTGCGGGCTTCAGGTTGGCATCTGGTGCCCAGCGGAGGCCCGGAACACTGATTTCAATCCTCCAAGGCGCCATTGTGCAGATGGCCGCAAGCGTTACCAGGTTGAAAATGGCTTTGCAATGGCATTGCGCTGCTCGCAGTCGGCAAAGGGCCCAAAACAAGATGGAGTCTTGCTCACTGTTACTGTTTTTCAGGGACATTTGTTTTGTTGGGTCAATACGTTGTGGGTGTGCGGGCAGAAGGCGGCCCTTAGCGCCGGCGTGCTTTGCACCACGCCCGCCGCCGGCGGTGTTTGCACAACAATCGGAAGGAAATGTCAACAAACGCTGGATTTGTTCACGGGAGTTCTCCGCTTGCTTTTTGGTCTGCCGGATCGGACTTATCAAGCCAATCATGAGCTCGTTTGAAAGCACAGTTTCCGTGTCTTTGAAGGACTTTTGTACTCAGCTGCGCCGGATTATTTTAATCTGACGTGTCAAGAAATATGGAGGCTTATCTGAGCTTGTCAGCTCCATCGCAACCGAGGTGTGACCATCGTGGCGGTTGTGCTTTCAGCTGGTAATTGTGCTGTTGAATTGAGCATGGCCGTCTGCGGGCAGGGTGGGGGGGAGTCACCCGCTCCCTCATTATCGCAGCAGTGCGGCCGATTGCTACGATATTCTCTTTGACGTCAAGCATCTTGGCTGGGGGAAGGTTTTTGTCATCAGGGTTTTGATCCCGCCGAATCCCATGGTGTCTGGCCGACGGGATCAAAGGGATGGGCCCGTGGTGGGCCAGCGGCCCGCCAGTGGCCTTTGTTTGGCACAGGATCCATTTCTTCGTGGAAGTTTTTCACGTAACGCCACCGATATGCAATTGACAACGCTCCGGACCCAAAGGGGGTCACGGATCTGAAATTGCATAAGGAGCTGCCTGTGAGGAGATTTCTTGCACTCGCTTATCCCTCACTCTTGTGTGCCAAAGAAGAGTGGACTTGCTCGCTCCTCGCAAACTGTCACTGCGGGAACGCACCTCTGGGAGATTTGTGCTTCATTGTGCTCCCGAAAACTCTGCTCTGCTTAGCTCTGCGCATGTGTGTGCGCGCGCGTGTCCTCGCTTTGATGTCAGACTGCGCTTTGTCCGTCCGGCAGGTGTTAAAGCGCGTGGAGGACCTCCTGCTTTTTTTCCTTCGCACGGTCTGATGGAGCCTCTCTCGGCGCACCTCCCCAAAGTCTAGAAGTTAACTTTGCTCGGTGTCTGAATGTCAATCAGCCAACGTGTGCTTTCATGCTGAAGTTAACTTTGCTCGGCGTCCGGATGTCAATCAGCCAAAGTGTGCTTTCATGCCAAGCATGACATCACGTGAAACTCTCGAGGCGGCCAGCGAGGACGGTCGTGTCCCCCTAATGACGACTTGCCAGATTTGTTTTTTTTCCAGCAGTTGGCCTTTGACCCTGGCACAGATGAGCTCGCACAGGCTCCTATTCAGTTTACTTTGGAATCCACTTTCAGCTTTCTTTTCATAAAAGGTGCAAATTCTTTTGGTTTGGGAGCAATGAATGATGATGATGATGATTGGAGGCTGGCGGCTGCTGGGCTTTACATAGCACTCAGTGTTTTGCTCTTTCATTTGCAATTGATCAATATTGGATAAAGACTTGTTACTTGGAGGCGTTGTTTTTGTTTGAGTCCCCCGATAGCAAATTCGTTTTGGGTCGTCGTCGTAATTTCCTTATTGCCTGCTTATTGGTGTCGTCTTTCCTTCATGTGACTCTGCGTCGACTTCATTTTGGCTTTAGCACCGTCCCGGTCGGCACGCGCAACCTTTGCAATCATCTAAGATTGATTTTGTGTAAGCGGTGAATTCCTCAAAGGTCTGTTGTGAAAGGCCACATTGTGCGTCGCCGGATAAGCAGTCGCACGATGGGACAGCGCATTCAAATCATCGTCTTTGTTGCTGGGTTTTTTTGTTTTATGATGAATCAGGCAAGTCACTGTCAAGAATGCTCACACACAGGTGGGACTTTTGGTTGTCAGGGTCCGTAGATCATGGCCCGTGCGCACTTGCCACATAAAAGCACAATGGGAAGAGATAAGAAGCAGACCCAGTTTGGCTAAATCCTCAACAACCCCCAGCGCTAAGCGGATTAGCCCAAAAGTTAGAGTAATGCGGCCCCAAAGAGCAACAATATTTTTTGTACAAATATATTTAGTCATTTTTGGGGCTGACTGAAAAAAAAACAGCTTGAGCGCACCGTGAACTGTTTTTCACCTCTCGTCTTGCGGTTGGTGTGAGTCTTTTTTTTTGTGCGGAGGCATGTGGTCCACCCAGATGGGGGGGACAATGGCTCAGCCGTTGTCTTTGAGAAATGCTTGGCTGAGCACCGAACGCGGCGAGGAAGGGTGGGCAGGCGGGCGGGAGAAAAGGGGGACAGAACGAGGCGGGCGGGCAGGCTACCGCTGGGGGCATGGCGAGCCAGACGGGGGCAATTGGGCGTGTCTCTTCATGCTTGCGCTGCTTTAGCAAAAGCGCAAAACGTCAAGAAGGACCCCAAGGTCTAGCTCTTGTCACTTGGCTTTGTCCAACGGCGGTGGCTGAGTACTTTCGGCGCATTAAGACAGAGGCATCAAAAAAAAAAAAAAGATGTCGCCACAACCAGTCGTGAGGTATTAGTAAAAAAACAGGCTCTTTGATGAATGGAAATAAATCAAGGAGTTTGATCCGACAGCGCAAGTGGAGCGCAAGAGTCTCTCTCCTCCAGCCAGCCAGATTTTGTGGGCCAAATTTATTTCTTAACTGCGTGTGAAATCAGAGCAGCCAAGTCCAACATGGCTGGAGAACAACTTGGCTCAGCGATTTGACAGTCCTGTGTCGCCTTTTTTGGCCTGAATTTTGGCCATCGTGTCCGGGAAACTGTTTTGGAGGCCAAGACGTGTCTGTCGGCCAGATGGAAGGAAGCCGGACCGAAAAGTACAGAGAACAAACAGGAAGCTTTTTCTTTGTTCCGCTTCTGTTCTCATCTGTCTCGTGCCCGCCCCACCCCCCCTTCCCAAACGGCGCTTAGGGATGCTTTGTGTGTATTTTCAGTGTGCGCTCGAGTGGAGGTGAGCATGCAGGAGACGGTGGAGGTGTACCTGGGCGACTCGGCCCACATCACCTGCCAGTACAACTTCAGCCAAGCGGACAGCCTTCCAGAATTCGTCATGTTCCAGTGGTTTGTGGTGCGTGACCGCAAATTCCACAGACGGTCGATTGTTCCATTTTGCCTTGCTTCCTTGGATCGTCGTCCGCGTCGTCAGCGCGCGATTCCCGCATGAAAAGCTCTTGTGACGTCCGCAACCGCCATCCACAGAAAGACCGGGTCGGCAGCTCCCGCATGCGCATCTACTATGTTGATGAGAACGACGACGTGGCGGACGAGGGCACTGAGTTCAGCTCTCGCATCCGGGTGGCCGTGGACCGGCGCGCCACTCGCCTCACCGTCCAGGAAGTGCAGCTGTCCGACGAGCGGGACTTCATCTGCCAGGTGAACGGCGTGTCGGCTGGCGCCGCCGAGAGCAAGACACGCCTCAGGGTCTTTGGTGAGGAAGCGCGGCGAAAGCGGCGACGTCGTCAGGCCACGCCTTGAGAACGCTTGCAAAGTGACGTGCGTGCTTCCGCTCCAGCTCCTCCGGAGGCTCCGCTCATCCAGGGCGTCCGAGCCGGGATAAGCGTTAATGCCGAGGCGCCGTCCGAGGTGAGTGGCTTTGGACTCCCACGCGAGACTAACCGCGCCAGACTAACTGGCGCCGCCACCTTTAGGTGGCCACCTGCGAGGCCCGCAACGGTTTTCCCAAGGCCAACATCAGCTGGTACAAGGACAAGATGCCTCTGCTGCCTTCGGTGGGACGTAAGCCACGCCGTCGTTGGCGCGTTGGGATTTGCAGTGCCCCGTCTCTGAGGTGGCCACTTGTGATCAGGTGTGAATGTGCGGACTGTCTACACGGTGGAGTCAAGCGGCTTGTACTCGGTGCGCAGCACGCTGGAGTACCGGGTGCTCAAGAAGGACAAGGATGCCAACTTCTCCTGCGAGCTCAGCTTCTCGGTGCCCAGTGCCATCAGGACCGTTGAGTCTGCCGCCGTCGGCGTTACCATTCACTGTGAGTCCACGCATAAGCGAGTTGGAATTGCCATCAATACACTCAGACCGTTCACGCACTCGCCGAAGTGAGACTTTGCAAGCATGTGTGTGTGCGCCACAGACCCAGCCACCATGGTGGAGCTGTGGAGGGAGTCGCCCAAGGGCTTGATCAAGGAGGGCGACACTGTGTTGCTGCGTTGCCACGGCGATGGCAACCCCTCACCGACCTTCAATTTCAGCAGAGAACGAGTAAGAATGAGAAGGGGAGGAGGGCTTTTTTTCTGTCCAAAAATTCTCCCAAGAGAGCTGGGCTGAGATTTCTGCTCTGCCCATTGGTGCAAAACCCGTTAATGCCTGGCACGCCGCACTCCATCCAGGTCAAGTGCTAGCCCACAAGCTAACTTTCAGTTAGCAGCCTCAGCCTGGAAATGCAGCCAATTCCAAAGAGTGGCGGCTCTTTGGCAAAGAGCTTCCTGATGCAAAGTCCACTTCTTGGTTTGAGGGGATCACTTATCAATGTTTGCGGCAGGAGCCTGGTGCGGAGGAGGACTTGAACAGTAATGGCAACGTACTGATGCTGTGGGCGGTGTCGCGCGCGGACCGTGGCCTCTACCGCTGTCAACCCCAGGACAGCACCAAGCTCAAAGGAGAGGTGGAGCTCAAAGTGCACTGTGAGGACACACATGCATGCACGCGCACACACACAGGATCCACTTGACAAATCCTCCGTCCTGATGCGTTTTCAGACCTGGACCCCGCCGTGGTGGTGCCCAAAGAAGCTGAGGCCATGTTCAAAGGGGAAGATCTGACCGCATCGTGCAACGCTCTGTCCTCCCTGAAAACATCAACTGTCTGGTACAAGGTTTGTTGGCCCAAGTTTCAAAGTAGTGCCCGGGCGGGCGGCTTGGGGCTTCACTCGAGCACAGGACGCGGCGGGGGCCAACAGTCCGAAAAGCCAAGCCGGACTGGAACATTACGTGTGGTGCTGAAGTGTGTCAAAACCATGAACTGAATGTGCTAGCAGGGCGGCCAGATAGTAGGTGTGGGAAACACGCTCCGTCTCCAGGACGCCACCTACGAGACGGCCGGAGAGTATGTGTGCGAGGTGAGTGTTCCCGACTTGCCCACCCTGCACACCAGCGGCTCCGTCCACATCGTCGTCCACGGTCAGTCCCCACCCCAAAGAAAAAAAGTCCTGCGCCACGCGAGCTAGTGTGTCATGCCGCTCTGCTGCGCAGGCGCTCCGCAGTTAGTGGGCGAGGAACGGGAGATGCACCTGGACGAGGCGCGAGGCAGGACGCTCAACCTGAGTTGCGAGGCCCACGGCCACCCTGCGCCCAGCATTGCGTGGATTTTCGACAGCGGCCCGGTGCCTCGCCGCTGCTTTTGCTGCTGCCGCAACAGCAGCGGCCCGCTGACCTGCGCTTTGCTACCACAGATGTGGCGTGAGGTGTTAAGCGAGTCCGGCAACCATGCTACCCGCAGCGTGGTGAGTGTTGCTGTCAACTCGGACATCGGCGTCGCATGCAACGCCTCCAACCGCTTCGGCGCTGACGTCAGAGCTTTTAGCATCAAAGCCGGTAAGCCCAATACTACGGGATGGGGTGGGTGAGCAAATCAAAAGTACTTTTGTCACAATCAAAGTCGAACCGTGTCTTGTGGGAAAGGCGAGTTGCTTTATAGACATTGTAATTGCCTATTGATGTCACAAGAGGGCAGCTAATTGTCTTTAAGTCAAACTCAGTTCACCTTCGCAAGCAAGATGATGCACGATGGCAGCAAAGCACTAACTTTTGCCCCATTGAAGCTCCTCAATTCACTTCATCCTCGTTGTTTGGCACCAAAGGAATACTTTGACGCTTTTGGCCTGAATACGAATGCAGGTGTTTGTGTGTGCATGAAGTAGCGTGTAACAGTGTGTTCTACTTGTTCGCAGTTCCCCTGGTCACCTCCGGCGTGCCCTTCTCTTCTGGTAAGATTGTTCGCTGGCCCACTGGCTCATTTCATGGCCGCCTCACCAAACACTGTCTGTCCTCCTCCGCCTCCTCCTCGTTTGACAGCAAAAGGCTTTGAGGACCCGCTCCATGCCTTATTGATGATCTCGAGCTCTCGTTGCGGGACTCTCGCCTGAGGGTGGATTAAATATTCTCTTTTGCATCGAGAGAACATGGCGGGCCTTTGAATGACCGGGTGAAAATTCTCACTCATCTCAGTATCGCACGAAGTGGTGTGCCATCCGCTTGCACGTTTTTTCACGAACTAAACAACATTCTGTCACATTTGTATTGCCAAATTGATTTTAGTTGCTCACCCGCAGTCAGCAGTTGATGTTGACGAATAAAAATCCAAGCACCTTTTTGTTGTCAAGCAAGGCCCCCATGCGTCGAATCGCTTGTCCTTGTGCCTTTGTGTAGTGGAGGGGGGCCGCGTGATCATTGTGGTGGTCATCCCGTGCCTACTGCTGCTGGCTGTCCTGGGCAGTGCGCTCTACTTCCTGCAGAAGAAGGGCAAGATCCCGTGCGGGCGCTCGGGGAAGCAGGACATGTGAGTGGTGCCCGTCTTGGGCCACACGCACCCGGCCGCCCTTTGTGAAATGTCTCCTCCACCCAACCAACGCCAGCAGCTCCCAGGAGAAGAGTGCCAAAGATGACATTGTGCTGGAGATGAAGAACAACGCAGAGGCCAAGACCGAGGACACGGTGCTCCTCAAGGCTGTCAATGTCGACAAAAACGGCACAAACGGACAGGTAAATTTTGCCACCGCTGCGGAACAATCAAGTTATGAGGACAAAATGGTGATGATGTGCTTGAATGTTCTGGCATTTTCTAGTGAAGGTATCGGCGGTGGAGGAGCTCATCAGCAGAGACTCCAATCACACAGTCCTGTCATCAGACGCAGTAATTCTGCACATACACACACACACACACACACACACACACACACACCTGCGCACACACACACACGCACACACACACGCACACAGAACAAAAACAACACAAACACACGGTTTGAGTCAGTGTTTTTTATTTTGTAAAAGTACTGTTTGCTGTTTGTTTCATTATCGCTTTGCCATTAAAGTGTACATATGATCTTCATAATTTGTTATTTAAGATACACACCTACACATTCACACAACTGCTGTTTCTCCTTTTCCCACTTCGTAAATATGCCAATGGACTGTTGGCGGGCAAATTTCAAAGAGGTTCGCAAGCTGCTTTGCCTGGTTTCGTTCATTCTGGAGACTTCTGCGGGATACACTGAATATGTCTCTATTTTATAATGTGTGTTTTTTTTACCTGTTTGGCATGTTGTTCATACATGTGCTCACATTGATATAACCGTGAGCCGAGACAGTTACAGTACTTTCGAAGTGAACATTTCAAATCCCGCTGGGCCCGTGTTGTGAATGACGTGTAGCGTTTTTATATTTGGGTGAATTTTCAGGAACAGTTTTTTTGTTTGTTTATTTGTTTTGTGTTGTGCTCTGCTGAGTTAGGGAAGACTCCGCACCACATTGTTGTAAATGAACAGTTTTTCTTTTTTACTTCCTTTTTTCAAAAAAAGTGTGTAAATTAAGGAGTCGTACATGTGATTCGTTGATGCTTGTGTTTTTTTAAACAATGTTTTTGCAAGAAAATGCCAATTAAAAAGTTTGTTAATATGTTTGCGCTTATCATGTCTGTCAGCGGCCACTTTAGAGGCTGATTTGCATCGAACACGATTTTAGATGAGAATGTTTCTTTCTGGACACTGCCACAGTTGTAGCAGGCTGTGCATATTTGTGCATATTTGTGCAACCGCGTCGTCTCAGTTTATGGTTATTTCTGTGTAAAACAAACCAAAAGGTTCTTTGAGTTGACAGCGAATCGATTGTCTATTCACCTGTCAGTAAATTCCCTAAAGAAGAATAAAAGACAAATCGGAGCAACTCGGACGATAACTAACGTCACAGAATGGATATACAGTGCTGGCCAAAGGTTTTGGCACCCTCACAGTTCTGTCAGGTAGTGCTCAATTTCCTCCAGAAAATGATTGCAATTACAAATGATTTGGTATTATTATCTTCATTTATTTTGCTTGCAATGAAAAAACAAAAGAGAATGGAAAAAGAGTTAAATCAATTGTCATTTTACACAAAACTCCAAAAATGGGCCAGACAAAAGTATTGGCACCCTCAGCCTAATACTTGGTGGCTCAACCTTTAGATGAAATAACTGCTTCAGGTCTGGACTCATTGCTTTCCCCATTAGAAGTCTCCGGTGCTTTCTCTCAAATCATTTTCTCATGCTTTTTGAAGTGTACAAGCGGTATAGAAAATGGATGGATGGACATTAAGGTCAAACAAAATGATCATTTTAATACCAAAGCATTGATAATTGCAATCATTTTCTGGGAGACCATTGACTCTTATCGACAGAATTGCTGGAGCGCCAATACTTTTGGCAAGCGCTGTATTAGGGTTGTGTATACAACGGTTGGAATTCGAATCGAGTTGCGATTGTGCATTTAATTGAGAGTCGATGTAATAGTTTGTGCACTCGGGTGATGACGTCACCACAACTGGTGCACAGCTTCAGCCGGGGCCGCGAGCACTGTTGTTTTGAGGCGAAATACTGGCTGCTCCCTAAGACATTTCGCTTCCTCCCAAAAAAATAAAAAACGCTTTCTGTAAGCCCTTCACGCAGTAAGACAGCCAACGAAGGTTATTTGATTGTTTGCTGCATGCTGCCAGCATAGGCGTTAATGCATTGTCATTTGACTGCGATGGTTAAAATGACCCACGTGGCTTGTATCATGGCTGCAGTGTGCATTAAAGATTTATATATAACTCTTTACTGTGGATTAAATTAAACAAAAATGTGTTAGTGATGAAGTACACACACAAAGGTTTTAAAGAAAATACTGTTTAATTCAAAATCTTAATGGCTTGGGCATGAAAACATGGCAACACAACAAACACCAAGGATATTAAAAAGACAATAAATAAATCATATTTACATGATGACAAAGCAGCAAGACACTTTTTAGTAGGCAAGTTATCAAGAGAAAAAGGCAAGTTAAAATACTTTTTTTTAGTTATTCTTTTTAGTGTAGATTTAAGCATCTGTTTGAAGCGAGTCTTTCCCGCCTTTTAATGTGGGCTTGTTGGAGATGGCCAACGGAACAGGAGATCGCAACGAGGGCGCTTAATTGTCCTTCTTAAAAGACAGAACAGTCTCAAGACGAAAGATAAAGCATAGAGCTTAGCATCCACCATGCAAGGTCCCTCAGCAGGCGCTCCAAAACAAAAAAGGTACCGCCTTCAAAAATCCTCCTTAAGGCATTAAATTTGATTTTTCATAACCTAAAGTCAATGTGCTACTACAACATCACAATTCTTTCCTACTAGCATGTGAAAGTATTGGAGTGTTAATCTCTTCGTATTAATAGCATGTGCGACGATGATAGGAAAAAAGTCTTCCAAAACGGCGAGCAAACCTGCCAAAAGGCACAACTACAGACTTTATGTAACAGACACCTGACTGAGTAAGACCGCCGCCTCGTCGGGACCGGAATGTGTCTGCTCTTGGGTCCTCCGTCACGAGTTTGCTTTTTACTCCAAAACTTGTGGAAGAGGGTCGATGCGAGGGATTCACGCCTGCGTGGTTTAGCGCTTAAATATCAAAGTCTTTGTATAACTGAGTTGTCGTGTGCAACTCGGGATGTGAAAGTGAATCTGACGCCACAGAAACAAAGAAGCTACCATTTGGCTCCAAATGCCTGTCCCTGTTTTGAACCGCGATCGAGCGATTCGTTCGAGATCCTTCTTTTTGTAACAAAGGCTCACTTGGGCAGCCGACGTTGGCAGCGTTGGCGTGGTCCCTCGGGGGTTGCGGCGCATGTTTTAAGAAACATTTGACGGCTTTCACGCGCGGGACCAAGCAGGAAAAGACTCGGGGGGGGGGGGGCGCGGCGGGATTATGTGGCAACATGTGCCGCCGAGGGCACGGACACAAACTCTCGAAGGATGTTCTTGGCTGTCTCAAGGTTGTTCCGGGCGATCAGTAGTGCCTTCTGGATGTCCTGGATGGAGTAGCCCTGAGACATCAGGCACTCGATCTCACCGCTCAGCCACTCCGTGGGCCGCTCCGGCGAAGCCGCCTCGCGGTTGGGTGGCCCAACCCGCCGGTCTGAGTTGGTGCGGCGTGGGAGAGGCTTGGGGGGGCGCTCGGGGTCTGCGCCGGCTGCATACAAACCTGAGGGGGCAAAAAAGATGCTGGATGCTTGGCTCAATACAAACGAGGCAAAAGTGAATGCAGCGTCAGCTCAGCGGGCTGAGGGAAAACTCCAAACTGGTCGGCCTGTCGTCAACCAAAAAGCAAAATCTTATTTGCGACCATCCCATTGAAATTCGGTCGGACAAGGCTTTGTCCGAGAGCGCATTGGATGCGATTGTTGCCGTCTTGACAGAAGCGACAAGAGGACGCGGCGCGACACGTAAAGGAGGTGCCGCTTCTGCCGCCACGTACCGGCTTCGACGGCTCCGTCGATGCTGAGCGTGCCGAAGGCTTTGGAGGGACCATCTGCCAGCGCCCGCCGGGCAGGTGCCGGCGGGCGGTCGTACTCGTACATGTCCTCCAAGGGGCCGTCCGTGGACTTGGCCTGGTCGACGGCGGCGCAGGCGTGCTGAGGACGCTCTGAAACAAACAAAATGTCACGTACGCAACTTGAAATGTGTCGCTTCACACAGGAGAGGACGTCGAGAGGCCACGTGTACCGTCATCGATGGGCTCTGCCAAAGCCGCCTGGGCCTGGATGTTGCACATGGCCTCATACACCTGAGGGTCCGCCGGGTCCACATTGCCGCCCTCGCCGCTGGAGACGCAGGTGAGTAACAAAATGCTCAACTGGTCTCTTGTGCTACACTTTGGTTATTCGAAACAATGTTGAATTATGTAACCATTAGACTTAAAGAACCCCACGACTCTAACTGTGTCGCCATCTTGTGGCTACACAAAATGTGAGGGGCCAACAGTTGTCGATTGTTTTCTACAAAAAAGCGGGAAAAAAACAAACATCAATTGTTTGACTCGGTAAACAATCACCCGACTTCACGGTGGTGGTTCGCTTGGCCAGGCGGCGGCGGCACCGACGAGCCATTGATAATCCATGGCGCGCCCGATGCCGGGAGAGAGGTGGGACTCATGTACTCGTTCTCCTCGCTGTTGGTGGGCAACTTCTCCCTGCTGGACACGGCCGACGTCGGCAGCGATCTGAACGAATGCAAATCCAAAACCTTTCTAGCAATAGATCTTCATCAAGTGGAAACGGTGACCATGGGGTACCTGGCGGCCAGGCAGTAGATGGCGTTGGTGGCCACCTGGGCCTTGCCTGCCTCGGAGGCAGCGGGTGCCTTGCAGACGGGACGCGGCACCATGTAGTTGGCGGCCCAGGCTGGTGTGTCGGGCGTTGAGGGCAGGGGTCTCCTCTGTAGCCTGGGGTCCCCTGCTGCTGACGCCGAGTAGGGGCGCTCTGGGGGAGGTGGCGGTGGAAGCTCTCGGAGTGCCGGGGGCAACGGGAGGGGCTTGTCCCTGTGTGTGGCCCCCATCTGTTTGTGGCAGAAAAAGAGAAGGCTGGAAGGAATGCTCTTCTTAAATTTCAAGCTGCTGGGGGCACGGCTAATCGCTACGGTTAGATACGAAACCTTAGCGCAGGCTCCTTGAACCAGCTGGCTGTGCAAGTTCGAGGGTCTCTGCTGAAGCAGGTCGAGCCGGGGCGGAACCGGAGGCAGCTGGGACACGGGAGACGCCGGGCGCTCCACCTAATCGCACCGTTTCATTCGATAAGTGGGTCTTACAACGACATGTCCAGACCTCTGCCAACAGTAAGTGACCCCCAAGAGTCTTGACAAATGCCTACAGCTGCCATAAGATTGAGACAAAGAACTACTTTTGTCTTAAACAAGCTCTTTATCTTACCTCAGCATGGGAGCTTGGCTTCAAAGTGCAAGACGACGGCGGCAAGGGATTACCTTGCTGCAGGCCAGCCTGCTCATGACAAGGTTCTGGTCTTCCAGACGCTCGTCGTCGTCCTCATCGTTGGCGGCTGCCTCAGCACGGCCGACCCCTCCTTGGAATCCAGTGAAAGCTCCGCCGCCGGCTTTGGGGTGAAAAGGGTCCACCACGATGGGCTCGGTGCCCTTAATCTCACAGCGGCAGAAGGGGCAGCCCTGACCCTCCGAATCCTAATATCGCATACAAATCGGTTAAGGTCCAAATCGAGATTTGTGGGGGAGATGTCTCAATGGCACTGCAGAGGCTCCACGTGCTCTGGTGGTTAAAACCTCCACGAGTCTTCTCGTGGGCGTCCTGTGTCTCACCTGCCAGGCGGTCAGACAGGAAGTGCACATCAGGTGCCGGCAGGGCTCTATCTTGACGTCCTTGTCGTTCTCGGCGCAGATCTTGCACAGCTGGAAGGTGGAGCCCATCTCGCAGTACAACTCGTACTGCTCCTATGAAACGGAGGAGGGTGCATGTCGATGACAGCGACTGCCTGCGACTCGTGTTATTGAGGGGGACCTACCTGGGTGACTTTGATGTGGTCTTGCGGGGAAGGTTCGCACAGGCCCGTTAGGTCTGGGTTCTGTGCGCGGCCATCTGGGAATAGGTAGCTGGGAGGGAAAAAGCACACGGGAAGGAAGGCCAATCATTCCACAATGGACACCAGACGAATTGGCAATGTGCTGCCCGCCCCTTCTTGGCCATCGGGGGCAGTGCAGGCTTTAAGAAAAAGAGGTGGAAGCCGCCGACTCACAATCCCTCTCTGTAGCCGTCGATGAGCGCTTGGAACAAAGGCTTGTTATGAGGAATGGTCTGCAGAATGTTTCCGTCAGCTGTCACGTAGCCAATGGCCCACTGACCCAGCCGTGTACAGCTCAGCCTGAAGATATAGCTGAGGAGGAGGAACAGCCAGTCAGTCAAGTGCGTCTTTTGCTGGACGCCATTTTGAGAGGCTCAAGTTCTCACCTGCCGGGCTTGTGGATGAACCTGTGCAGTCGAGCCTTGACCTCGTCGTAGGTCAGGAAGGCCATGTAGCCTGGGTGCGTGACCGCAAGACTGTTCCAATTCCTCAGCAGGGACGACCATGGCTGCACAAACACGCATATCCACTTAGGAACAGTCTGGGGGGGCTCACCGCTTGCGTCTCGTCAGACCTGAAAGAGCCTGGTGAAGATGTCAAACTCAAAGACGGAGATGTAGTCGTTGCAGGTGAGGTCGATGGTGGACTTGAGCGCCATGGCCTCCAGACCCGAGCCGATGGGGTGAAACTCATGCAGCGCCTGCCGGAAGGTCCTCCATGGCACGATGGTCCTGGGGGGAGGGCGGAGGGGTCGGTGGACGCGTCCACCATCGCGCCTCCTCGCCACGGTGACACTTCACGTGCGGCAAACTCACTTGTCCCCGAAGGAGCGCCTCCAAAACTCGGCAGCGTCGGCTTTGGTGATCCGGAAGTTGTCGCCCTGGAAGAGGCCGTTGGGGAAGATGGCTTTGAGCTCGGCCAGCATGTGACTGAAGATGAGCGATAGCTTGGTCAGGTTTCGCCTGAGGGGGAAGAAGACGGACAAGGGCTCGATGATGTGCGCCGGCCGGACCTCTCAAACCAATCGGACGGGATGAGTAGAGAAATCACGTGAGGAGGAAGGGAAGCACAGACTTTCGCTTTGTAATCACTTTGAGGACAAAGAAGGAAGTTGGCGTGTTCATCAGAGATGCTTGCTCTCGAACATCCGTTTGCTCTTCTCGCCGTGTAGCGACACTTGCATGGGAAAACCTGACATTGCGTGTTGCTTCTTATTTCGCTTTAGATATCAGCTTTGCTCAAAGTGCAACATGCCAAAATCAGCCATTAGCGCAAATAGGTAAAAGAAAAAAAACATGCCACCAAAAAAAAAAAAAAAACAACCTCCACCAAGCTCTCTCGAACCCAGAACAAAGGAATTAAAGGGCTAGAGACACCGGTATATGTATAAATCGGTTTTAGTTAGCTTATGGGCTTATAAATATAAATTGACGCTCGAAACAACGAAAAGGAAGCTGTTGCTCTGAAAAATATCATTTAAATTTGCCGCACAGACGAGTTTGACTGCAACGAGCCGCCAGCCGGAAGTGACGTCAACCCAGCTCGCCTAGCCGTGCCTTCCATTATCCTGGCGTACGTTCGTTCGCGGGACGAAAAGATGGGTTGAGTTCGCCTGATAGAATCCACGAACAGGACAGTGCGTGCCTGCTGTGTGCTCGTGTTCACAGTGGCCTGGTTGACTGCCATCTTTCCGGACTCTGCTGTGCATCGGGAGCGGCTAGCGTGCTATCACTCTTATTGTTCATCTTCTTGTTTTAATTTTCCTGTGTTGTTTACTTGTATATGCGTTGTGAACTCTGTCTTATCTTTCCGGACTCTGCTGTGCATCGGGATCGGCTAGCGTGCTATCACTCTTATTGTTCATCTTCTTGTTTTATTTTTCCTGTGTTGTTTACTTGTATGTGCGTTGTGAACGCTGTCTTGTCACCCTGGGATAGTGAGAAACGTAATTTCGATCTCTTTGTGTGTCTTGACATGCAGAGGAATTGACAATAAAGGAGACTTTGACTTTGAAAAGTATGTCGAAGCGTGACGGGAGGGGCACAATTCAGAAAACGTGCTCAGCTCGACGAAAAAATGCGATTTAAGCAATAAAATTAAAAATGCTGATAAAACCTAAACCAAACGTTGCAGGTGGTCATGTCTTCATGTGCCGAGATAAACTCGGCACTCTAAAGCCCCCAAGAGCACTTTTTACTATGCCAACCTAACCAGAGTGACGGGAGGGGCACAATTCAGAAAATGTGCTCAGCTCAGCCCAAGTGAACTGCTAGATTCATCATATTCTGCGTCAAAAGAGGTTTCTGAATCGGATAAAATGATGCTAATATTGCTGCTAGAAACGGCGCTGTCGCTATCATCTGCCATGTTGTTTGGGTTTGTTGACATCCAGATGTACAACTTGTGACGTCACAGTAATGGCGCCGCCAGTTTGGCTTCGTGCGGGACCCGATCGATAAACTGGCATTTCATTTCAGCTTTACTCTTAGTAATCGGTGTCCATTTTTAATTTCCACTACGGCAAATGTGTTCACTTTATACATTGTATCAAATTCCGTTCTAATTGGAAAAAAAAAAGGGATGTCCCTAGCCCTTTAAACTTGATCGCCAACGGGGAAAGAAATATACTCTATAACCAACAACTATTCAGAAACTGTCAGCGCTAAAACTGGAATATGCAAATGAATATCTGACAGGTGAATGCTTCAGGTAGCTTATCGCTCTTTTGTTGTTGTTGTTGAAATAGATCCCTAATTTGCATGTCCCAGAGCTAGAGCTTTTGTAGCTGTTGATAAAAACCAGAAGTACACGCTCACCTGGGCTGGGAGTTCTCCTCGTACATCCTCTCCTTAGCCTCCTTGAACAAGCTCATGGTCTGTTTGGTCTTGTTGGTCAGGTTGTCCATGACCACGCGGAAGTACTCGTTCTCGCCCAGCATGTCCATGCGGCTCTCGTAGCGCGACAGGACAGTGCGCAGGTGCTGGTAGGTGTCGGGCAGCAGGTCCAGGATGTACGGTGGGCTGTTCTTCAGTGCCACCTTGGGGTTCTGGCACAAGCGCACCACCTGCATCGAACCACAGTTATTATGATCCGTGTGAATGGGGAGAGAGAAAACTTGAACAGATAACAGAGAACAAAACATTTCAAAGTCCACTAGCTTAATGCTAACACACAATGCAAAACACCACAGACGGGCTAATACAACAAGCATCAATGCTCTGATAGTTAACCCTTTACGAAACTCATATTTCAACACAATCAAGCAACACGTGGACAGACAAAATGACTGGTGTAAATGCGTCACATTTCATTTGATCATGTTTTTACAACAGTGAAACGTTTTCTTTTCAAAATTATAAACGTATTACGACATTTCCTAGAGCGTGTTCTATTGAACACTAGGAGGAGTTCATGCAGTTTTCTTCATTTCACCGAGGAAACGAGTTTAGAGGTGAGATGTCATTTGAATTCCGAGCGTCGTCATCCCCTAAATCAGGGCACCATTGTATAAAGTAAAAGCGGTAACAGCTCCCGAATCTTAATCCGTCAAGTGCGTTCTTTATATGGCCAACGTTTAACCCCGACGGCAAGAAACGGCGCTCACCTTATCCATTAGCTTCCAGCATTTCTCCACCATTTTCTTGTCCACTGCGGCGGGCTGGTGGGGCTGCATGGGCTGCTGGTGGGGCTGAAAGGCGTCCTTCATCAAGCCGATGAGACCCGCGCCTCTCCTCGGATTTCCGGCCATCAATTCGCTCGTTGACCGGGGGTGGGTGGAGGTGGGGGTATCCCGCTTGACAGCCTCCGGTTGATGACTCCTCAATCTCTACCCCCTTTTTCAACGTACTTTCGGTATTAGCAACGCCTATCGCGATGGCTATCCGGCAAGCTTGGGGGGTTAACTCAAAGAAAGGGGAAGGAAAAGGCGCAGTGGAAACGATGTGATCGCAGCGCTGCTAGCTCCCGAGCTACATCGGAGGGGAGGTAGAGAAAAAGGCGAGAGCCAAACTCGACCCAATCACCGCCTTGTCGCGGTGTCGGCCGCTTAGCGACGACTTCTCCCGTCGAGTTGAAGCCGCCCCGCGGTGCCAGCCAATCTAATAATAAAATGACGGTGCGTTCTTCGGCCGTATGGGGCGATCAACATGCAGGTTGCGAACGGGCGCAGTTTGCAGCCGACGAAAAGTCAGCCACCAAAGCCAGACCAGACGCGGATATCCGGCTGACACCTCCAAAATAATAACGGGTGCATCGTTTAGATCAGCGCGCAAAGAGCTAAAAGATACAGCGAAGACATAAAGGCCAGAGGATAAAAGACAAATGAGCCAAACTTTATGTTAAAACAATGTGAATTGAACAAGGGGAACTGCGCTCGACTCCGCCCCTGTTCCTCAAACATGGGATTCAATTATTGCAAATGCACAAAGTTTGTATCATTTCCAAATTTGAATGTGATTTGTGTAGAGGAGCTGTGTTGACTTGCCTCCATAGGCTTGTCATGTGAATATCGGGGGGGGGGGGGGGGGGGGGTGTCTATATAGGAGTTCCATTGAAGCTAGCAGCAACGTTGAGTAGCTGAGCTCCCAGCTCACCATACTGCCCACCGGGGAGGAACTCGGCCGACAGTTCCCTGTAGGTGCTGCAGACTCTGCGTTCTCGAACGTCCTTCCGGAGAATGCTGTGTTTCCAGCGATGCCGCGCCTCTCCGTACAACATGACCAAAGATCTGCGCGGTAGCGGCACAGCTACATTCACTTCCCCTGGCAGTCCGAGGTGCGGGAGTCCCCGCTCCAGCGACATGGTCAGCACTGTGTCCGACAGCATATTGACGGTGACCAGACGCTCCCCCCACAGCCAGGAGTCGTCCAGGTGGGGGTCGATGGCGGAGCCCCGCTGAGGCTGGTAGTCCAGATTGCATTGCTCCACGGGCTGAAAGCCCGTCAGACTTTCTTCCTGTTGCATTCGCAGCACTAGTTTTTTACTCAATGGAGGAAGCCCACTGAAATTGGCGAAGCGCACTTTCTTCTTCTTGAAGTTCACTTTTGGGCCAAAGTCCTGTCATAACATAATTGCAAACATTATCAACCATTATTTTCAGACCAGTCATGTTTGACACCATCATCCATACCTGTTTTTTTCGACCCGATTGAGACAGATTCCAGACATCCTTGTCCATGCTGCTTATCAGCTCCTTTTCCTCCTCCTCCGATAGGAAGTCCTCCCACAGGAACACACCGGGAAAGAGGAAGGATGCCGGCTCACCACCTTTGCAAACGGCGAGCATTGACTCTGGGTTGTACAGGTAAAGATGAACAACCTGCATTTACATAGAGATAGTTATTATTCTGAACATTTCATTGATTATAATTGTAATACAGAACTTGACCATTTTTATTTATCTGCCTTAGGTGAGCAAGAAAACAGGACAATTTTGTCCTTGTAGTTATGTTATCAGTAATTTATAAAATAAAGGTGTTCAATTTTACTCAACAAGAAATTGATCAGTAATCTCTTTTTTCAGAAATGTGTTAAACTTTAAACATTGCAGATAACCATACACAAAAGAAGCCGTCACGGTGTGATTTCATGTTTTTATAATTACGGAATAACACGAAGTGAATCCGCGAGAGTACCCATGGCTCGCAATCGCACTAACCCTGTGTGCGACTACCAAATACGTCAATTAATGACAATATATTATAACAACAAGTTACCGTTTCTTCTGGTAATTGACTTTCTTTAAGCTTCTCACACAGAAGACAGCGACGGATACCTTTGCAAGCACAAAAAGCGACACTATCCGGAATCATCGTCGTACCTGTATCTTCTTCGTCAGGGACGCGTCGCTTTAAGCAAAGACGACTCCTGTCATCTAGCGGCTAGTTGGGGAACTATTTTAAGACGACGTTCGACGACTACTTGCGTCTGAATGTCACAACATAACTAATCTACATAAAGGAAATGAAGTAACATGTTTAAGATACGTGATGCAATTTAGATACGAAAAGCCCATTCTGTTATTTTGGCCAATTGAAAAAAATAAAACGTCTGTTAAGCCACGCCCACCGGATATACTTCTTACCCCGGGGAAGTTTCGTTTTGCTGTGAGGTCCATGTGCTGTTTGCATATCCAGTAAGTACATTTTGAGGCTTGCGTTGCACAGTTTTTGATTCTAAGTGCAAATTTATGCAAAAGGTGACTCATCTTAAATTGACGCGGAGAACTTGCCTTAATGTGTTCTCTATTCTCTAGCGGCTCGTTCATGACGCTCATAAACTGTTGATTGTTCAATTTGACCTCAAGCTTTCCATGACTTTTCTCCGGAGAAACAATGGTGACAATAACAGAGAAGCTTCTACTGGAGAAAGGCTCGCCAAAAACGAAGAGACTCGCGGCCATCAAGACACTTAAGTAGACACATTATTTGATACTTTTACCCCCCCCCCCCCCCACACACACACACACACACACACACACACACACAAACACACACGCACGCGCGCGAGAGACAAAAAAGTCAAGGGTGTATTCAGACCGGAAAAGTCCTTTAGTCTGCTTGTTTGGTCCAGACCAAAAGCGAACTTAATTTTTTTCTTTTGGTGCGGTTCCTATTCAAACTGTACATTTTGCAAGCAAAGTATATTTTGTAAACACATCCACGCTTGTGATGATCTGTGCTCCCATTGGACAGCAATGACCAGAGCGGCACACAAAGCACAGACCCGGAAATGGAGGAAAACATGCGAGTCCTACGCACTGCATTCCTGCTCTGCATATTTGTGCTGTTGGCACGGATCTACGCTGTTTGTATTCCCACCTGAAGCAAACCGCACCAGAGTTGACCACTTTAAAAAGTGGATCTCGGTCCGGTTATTTAATCCGCACCAGGATTTGTTTACGTTTATTCACACCTGCATAAAAGGTCCAGACAAGCGTTAGAATCTAACCCTGGTCCTTTTAAAGGGGACCAAACAGTCAGGTCTGAACACAGCCTAAGTTTTGAGCTCCTTTGCAGTCTCTCCAAGCTCGGACTGACATGTCCAGACTTGCCGGTCAAGCTGCTGTCCCGTCTTCGGTCCTTGGAGCGCTGGGATCTTTCTGGGAACAGATTGCAAGAGTTCCCCAAAAGCTTAGAGCTACCCGAGCTGCGCTTCTTGGACCTCAGCGCCAACCAGATGGAGGACGTCACCTCTTTGGCATCTCTGCGCAGCCTGGAGGAGGTCAAGATGGAGGACAACCTTTATATTACCGTAAGAGGAACAAAAGAATCGCTTGATAGAATGCTCACTAAGGTGTCATAGTTTGCTATATGAGCGCATTACTAACAATTCCTATTGAATCGACATGGGAAAGGAATGGTGTCGGAATATCATTTCATACTTTACGCACTATCATGACACTTTCTATGTTTGTAATGTTTACTTCCCAGGTGAGTGACAATTACAAGCTAATGACGCTGCTGCCCAAATTGCGGAGTTACAACGGTAAAGACATCACCAGTACCGCCAACCACGTGCGCTTCATGTTCACCGAGAACCTGAGAACCAAGGTATGGAAACTAGCGTCAACTCGAGGGTTCTTCCGCTTCAAGAGGTCCGCTGACAAACTATCTCTTAGATCAATGCCTTGTGGCGGAGGAGTTACAACCACCCAGACCCTCCTGCGCCTGAGAAAACGGCCGTTCTGGAGGAGGACTTTGTTAACGCGGCGCGGAAGCAGGTCAAATATGGACCCAGTTCAGTCAGCGACTTCACAAAATGGAAGGTGAAGCTCTTTTGTCATTGGTTCGGGGCAACTGTGATGAATGAGATGAACATTTTGTACATACACTTCAACATTGTCACGATGACTTGATTGTCATGCTACACCGCAGCTCGTCACCAGAGGGTGCACTAGTACTTGTGCCAGCGTCCTCCAGGAACTACCGCCTCATGTCTTTCATTGTGTGACCGCCAGGTAGAAATCATGGCCAGGGAGCATCTGCGGTCCCTCACGGAACCCGAGGAGGACGTGTCGAACAAGACCAATGTAAATTGAAGTACATTTGAACTTTGCCTTATTCGTCAAGCCATGCTGTTGAGTGAAGGGCTGTTGCCCGTTTTCATGGAAATGGTCAGACTTGTCATTGACGCTGTCGGCACACTTCTTGTTCGGGAGGTTCCGATCCCCGCAAAAAGGAAGCCGGCCCCGGTGCTGATGGATGACGATTTGCGACTGACTCCTCGCAAGAGGGCGCAATCGGATCCCTCCTTGGCTGAGGAAGGCCTCAAAAAACGCACGATAGGCGGCGCGGGAGCTGCCTTTGCATTGACGCCTTCGCGCGCCCGTGCCAGGGGAGAGGCCGCCGGTGAGGGAACCGCTAGGAGTGGAGTCAAGGAGAAGACGAGGGATGAGGCCACGAAGAGCATTAACAAGATGCAGGTACTCGAGGTTTCTCTTGCCTTTTGTCCTCCCTCCTCAATGACTACGGCAAGTGGCTCAGTGGTGGTCCCGTTGCGCAGCCGGTGTGTCTGCAGCCTCTTCATGTCCTGCAATGC
This sequence comes from Syngnathus scovelli, assembly GCF_024217435.2. Taxonomy (NCBI): domain Eukaryota; kingdom Metazoa; phylum Chordata; class Actinopteri; order Syngnathiformes; family Syngnathidae; genus Syngnathus; species Syngnathus scovelli. Next base: position 9,239,593 of record NC_090861.1, read on the forward strand.
CACAGCAAGGAGGACGACCCGCAAGACTTCTCCACTCAGCTTTGGGACTGCGCCTTCCAACCTCAGCCTGACTTATCTGGTACTTTTATGGCTCACTTGTCTGACATGTCTGACCTGTTGCCATGACTACCTTGTGCACGTGCGTTTTGCACAGGAAGTCGCTTGGTTGCCACGTGCGGTGGAGAGTCTCTGTGCGTGATCGAGTGTGAGACCGGTGCAGTGATGAAGAAATACAGAGTGGCCGGGGAGGTCGGTCTAATGGCGCACTTGCTCACCCGGTTACAAATCGAGCCGAGGCCAGGAGTGGCAGTTTGCCCGTGTTCAACTTGTGGGCTGTGCCTTTTAAAAAAAAAAAAAAGGTTTTTATAAACAATACTTGAAGACACGTGACGGATGTCATCGCAGGAGTTCTTTTCGCTAGCCTGGTCTACGGTGCTGATGTCCCGAGGGCCTGGAGCCTTGGCACAGCCCGTCAGCATCCTGGCGGCAGGTGGAAAGCGAGGACTGGTCAAGCTGATCCACCCCCGCTGCAACGTGGCCTACGGCGAGTTACGGGTGAGCCGCAAGGCGTTGTCCGTCCTCCGCTTCGACCCCCGGCAGGGCAACTTCCTCTTCAGTAAGTGTTGCCTTGGCGTCACTGAATGACTGCTCTTTGAGAAGGCGATTCTGAGGGCGGCTCTTTTGCTTTCCGAAACACTCTCGTAGCGGGCTGTTACGACAACAGGATTGTGCTGTGGGACATCGGGGGGCTCGACAGCGAGTACAAGTTTAAAGCGCTGTGAGTACTGTCCAAAGACGGACGCTGATTGCAAAGTAGAGTGGTGGGCGACTGAGCACTCTACCATGTCTCGCCCTCCTTTGGCATGCGTGCGGCCTCCAGGCAGCTGCTGGCGTTGGAGAGTGTCTCCACGCCGCTGCACATCTGCCTGCCGCCCAGTGGATCCGACGCACAACTGCTGGCGGCGTGCGAGGACGGCCTGCGTCTCTACGACGCCATGCCGGCTCCAGCCAAGAGGTCGGTGAGATCGCTTTGACCGCCCTGGATGACCTGCCCCAACGTCACCGCTGTCCGCTTGGTTCGCCAAGGTCTGACGGAGTGGAGATCACCTTCCCTATTTACGAGAAGGAAGACATAGAGCACAACTACCGCACCGTGGACGGCATCGCTTTCCTTGCCGGCGACGTCGTAGGTGAGAGGACGCTCGTCAGCTGCATTGCATTTTCTACATGAGTTAACGCTGACCTTGCGGTGGCGCTCAGCCTCCAAGAACTTCACGTACGACTGCATCTATTTATGGAGCTGGAGCCAGACGCGATCTCAGTGGCCCGACAAGAGCGGGCGCATGCGTGCTGTGGTACTAGCCAAGCTGCGCTGGGCCCAAACAGAGATTCCTTACCTGGCGCTCAACACCTGTCCCGGTAGGATTCGTGGGCCTCGGTCGGATGCTTGTTGTTCTTTGCTCCAGGCGACTTAACCGCCCGTCTGCCTTTAGGTCGATCGTACGTCGTGTGCGGCGACCACGAAGGCAAGCTGTGGACGTATCACGTGGCTGATGTCGAGACGGAGCATTTCCACGGCGAGGAGCCCGTGGAACCCACGGAGGTGAGCTCGGGAAGCGCGGGGGTGGAGAATGAAACAACCTCGCGGCTTTAGTTGAGCCTCTGCCTTCCCGCTCAGGTGCTTCGGTGGCCCGCCACCGTACGCGAGGGTCTCTGTTGGAGGGAGGGCCCCTCTATCAACAGCGTGGCCATGGACCCAGACCTCTGGTACCTGGTGGCCCTCAGCGACAAGAATGTGGTGACGGTGTGGAAGAGGGCGGCCTGAGCAATGGCACACAACCTTTGACGACTTTGTGCGACACGTAACGCTACGCTACCGTAGTTTGCAAACATGCAGACCGCCTCTGCGAGCAAGCACACATTTTACTAATTGTATTTTCCCCCCTACTTCCTCCCTCATAATCTGACCACAAGATCCTTTTTGACGTTGACTGTAACTCTTGTCCGTGGCGCAACATTAAAGAGGAACCGATCGTTGTGTGATGCATTGTTTTGATCATTTGGTCCCTGTCCTTTTCCAGAAACTATGCACCAAGTCAGCATAAAATGTAAACATTTTAAAAAGTGTTGCGCTTCTTTTCGCCTCAGTTAACTACAATGACCTAGCATTTTTCGTTTCTGTGGAATGTCTTTTTGTGGTGGGTGGGTGAGAGCGAGTGTGTGAAGCCATGCAAAATGACCAAAACCGGAAAGTGTGTGTGCTTCCGTTCCACCTTACAGCTGAGGCAGCAGCGTTTTTCCTAAAGTTTGCCATTTGACTGATAAAGTACTCTGGGGGCCGATCAAATTTATGAAAAGATATAATTGAAGGATGGAATTATTTGCATTTGTGGCTGAAGATGTTTCTCTAAGATCTTATTTGTTTCAAATTCCCCTCACTGTCCATTCTAATCTCCAAGTGTTTCATATCTTCTTGAAATAATTTGCACTGTATTGCAAATACCAGCGAGCTCGTCCTCCCTTCTTTGTTTGCGTGAGGGTGCGTGGGACGTAAGCTCCGCCCCCAACGTCTGTACGGGCCGTTGATTGGTCCCGCGGTTTACGAGTAAATCTTGTCCCCACCCTCTCCTGGTCCTCACCAACCCACTTCAAGCCGCCACCCCAAGCCCTCTTCCTCGGCCTCCCAAATTCCCAATCTCATTCGACTCGAGGCCAACGTTCACTGCGGTGCCGTTCTCGGTACTGCAACATAACCTTTGCGCACAGTGGCCGCCGCGACCCCTAATGGCCTCTTAGCGGGCCGGGCCGGGCCGAGCCGACCCCTCACTCCCTCTCCGTTCGGGAACAGCGCCGCCTGGGACTCGCCGCGAAGATGCTGAGCGGCGCCGCCAGGCGGGCCAGGCCAAGGCTGGGCAACCTCTTCCTCGCGCCCACGACCACGATGGCACCGCTAGCACCACTAGCGTCGCCGTCGGTGTCAAACGCGTTCGACCGCCGGCTGAGGTCCACGTCCTCCCTGCAGGGCTTCTCTGAACTGGCCCGAGAGCGCTCCAAGACGGTGACGTCGTTTTACAACCAGTCGGCCATCGACGTCTCCGCGGAGAAGGTGAGGATGATGTGATGACTTTGAGACTAGCAACGGTAGCTTCGATGCTAATGGCTAGCTGGAAGTCAGCTGCGTGCGTTGACGGCCGTTCTCGATGACTTTCTGACGTGTTTCAACGCAAGTGGCCGCAGAACCGCTCGACGAATGACGCCCAACATTCATCCACAGTTCGAAATTTGCACACGTGCGACCCCCGAGTAATGTCATCTTTTGCTTCGTTTGGATTTCAAACGCTATTCAACGCCATGTGTAATGGTGGCGCGAGGGCGAACGTTTGAACGCCTGACACTAGGCCAGTGGTTCTTAACCTTTTTGGAGGTACCGAACCCCATCAGTGTCATATGTGCCTTCACCGAACCCCTGTTGACGGGGGTAGGGGGGAAGAATGAAATCAATGTGTCTTCTGCTGTTGCCTTTGAGAGATTACCGTATTTGCCGGTGTACAGGTCGACTCGGTGTATAAGTCGACCCCCTAAAATTCGACGGAAATTTACGATTTTATGATATATCCTTTGTATAAGTCGAGCTCAATTGTTGCATTATATTAAACTTCAAAATTCAATATGCGAAATTTATTGACGAAATGTGTTCAAATTCCGGGAGGCCGTGCGCATGCGGCTGTTTATAAGCACCGCGGAGGAGATCGCTGAGCCTCATTCGACTTCCAGCGGCCGGCGAGCTCGCGCACGCCGCCCGGCACCAACGGGAGGCCGGAAATAGCTCCAAGCCGAGCGGATCGGCACTTTATAAGCACCGCGGAGGAGATCGCGGAGCCTCATTCGACTTCCAGCGGCCGGCGAGCTCGCGCACCCCCCCGGCACATCTGGGAGGCCGTGCGCACGCGCCAAGTGGCCGAAAATAGCCCCCGCCGAGCGGATCGGCTGTTTATAAGCACCGCGGAGGAGATCGCTGAGCCTCATTCGACTTCCAGCGGGCCGCGCACTCGCGCACGCCGCCCGGCACATCCGGGAGGCCGTGCGCACGCGCCGAGTGGCCGAAAATAGCCCCCCGCCGAGCGGATCGGCTGTTTATAAGCACCGCGGAGGAGATCGCTGAGCCTCATTCGACTTCCAGCGGGCCGCGCACTCTCGCACGCGCCGAGTGGCCGAAAATAGCCCCCGCCGAGCGGATCGGCTGTTTATAAGCACCGCGGAGGAGATCGCTGAGCCTCATTCGACTTCCAGCGGGCCGCGCACTCGCGCACGCCGCCCGGTTCAAATTTTCTAAGTGCAACGCACAATGAGATGCATGAGAAACGGCCTTGGTTACCATCACATTTGAAGCGATGAATACGAAGTTAAATTTTATGACTCGGTGTATAAGTCGAGGTCGATTTTTTTCGGTCGATTTTGGATCAAAAAAGGTCGACCAATACACCGGCAAATACGGTAGTTCAGATATGCGTGGCTTCACTTTGGCAAGTGCCACTCTCATGTCATTTTCACAGCAAAGTCTGTTCCTTTTCTTCATTTTTATGTCCAGCATCCTCGAAAAGGATTGATCATAGAGATATGATGTAACAAATGGTATAAAAAAATCCAGGGCTTTCTTAGCAATAACTGGATACTTGTTCATTTGTCGACACCAAAACGTTGAGAGCGTTGTTGTTCTAAAGAGTTGCTGTTGAACCTGGCTCTGCTGAATTTCAATGATTTCGTCGAGGAATTCATCATTGACATCTGCTGTTTCAACAGCAAACGTAAATGGCTGTCTCACCCATGCTGGATATGATTGTATTGTAGGGAAATATCCGTCAAGAGACTTTGCAAGCTCATCTAAGTGCGTGGCAATTGTTTGCTTCAGTTCCATGGATACAGAAATATCTCCGATTCCAGACACATCTTCGATCTTACTTGCACAGTCGTCCAGAAGCGGGAAGTTTGCGAAGTTATTGTTCTCTGTTCGTCGTTTCCATAACGGTAGCTTTTGTTTAAAAGCCGTCAGGTGTTCTTCCGCTTCCATGATATTGACTCCACCACCCTGCATCTGCTGATTGAGATGATTGAGAGCTGCGAATATATCAGCCATGTACGCTAAAATGAGAATGAACTCAGGATTTTTAAAGCAATCTGCATGGCAGTGTTGGTGCTCTTGCAAAAACAGGGCTAATTCCACACGCATGCAAAAACACGATTCAGCACCTGTCCCCGGGATAACCACCGAATATTAGAATGGAACAGAAGTACCTCAAATTCAGGGCCCATTTCTTTACACAGCTCACTGAAGATGCGGTGCCTCAGAGCACTTTTTCGCACATAGTTCACACATTCCACCACAGTTTTTAACACTTCTGCCATTTTTGGAGGTAAGGTTTTTGTTGCCAACTCATGCCTGTGCAGAATACCATGCGTCACAATGATGTGTTGTGCATCGGCCTTTACTAGCGCACCAAAACCAGACTTTCTTCCCAGCATGACTAGAGCTCCGTCCGTACAAACTGCAGAAACCATATTCCATGAAAGATTGTTGTCTCTGAAGAAGTCATCCACAAGCTTCTTCACATCGGCTGCCCTGTTGTTGTTGTGAGAGGCTTACAAAATAAAAACTCTTCTCTTATCACGTCGTCTTTCACATAGCGTACAAAAACAGCAAGCTGGCGTAGATCAGAAACGTCTGTGGTTTCGTCGAGTTGAAGGCTGAATTTTGCCGGGCTTGAAATGAGATCCGCGACTATTTGAGCCAAGATGTCTTTACTCATTTCTTCTATTCTGTCACTGACGGTGTCATTTGAAAGGGGAATTTGGGATAATTTACCTTCGGCCGCTGTTCCGAGTATCAGATTCGCCATCTTTAATGCAGCTGGTTTCACAAGTGTTTCACCAATGGTGCGTGGTTTGCCCTGCTTTGCGATCAGGTAAGCAACTTCGTACGATGCTGTCAGGATCAGTTTGTTAACAGGTACAAATCCAAGAGCAGGCAGAGTGGCCTTTTCATCGAATCTGAGTGGAGTGGAGCGGAGTGGAGGGGGCGGGGCAATTACAAACCAGCTCTGCCGAACCCCTGAAGCCGGCTCACCGAACCCCTGGGGTTCGATTGAACCCAGGTTAAGAACCACTGCACTAGGCTTTGCATATTCAACGACGCAATGTTTTTTTGTCAACTGTAAAGTTTATGTGAATAAGTCTGACATCGTGGGATGATGACGCGCACAGGACGCTTTCAGCGTGAGCGATTTTTGTTCCAGGCGCAGAACACAGCAGGATGTTTTTCAGCTACAGTTTCCATCTGTTGTCCCACTCAACAACAGATTGCTCACTGGATTTGCGCGCTCTTAGCGGGATTGTATTTCACTGTGAAAGTGCTACTTTCGATTTCGAAGGTTTACAATTTCCCGCAGAGGCCGCAGCAAAGCACTATTTTGGTCAAAATGTAACCCGACAATTGCAGGCCATCGTTCATTGGCCGCAAGTTGCAACAAAATGGTGGCAAAGCCCTACCTTGGTCTAAAGCAGTGGTTCCCAAACTTTTTCAGACTAGCGCCCCCTTGGCTCCCCAGTGAATTCCTTGGCCCTGGGATGCCAAGAAGTGGAGGAAAAGCTCGTTTTTAGGTTAAATAATTCACATTCCACTTCAGCATGATTTCTGATAATAATTCGGGATTATTGCAAAATGGCAGCAATGCATTACTTTTGTTCAAGTGAAGTGCCACAATTCACGCCATTATACTTCCTCTGTACCAAGGTGGCTCAAAAAAGCACCATCAAAATGACACCAAAGTAATACTTTTGGTTGCCGAAAATATCAAATATATTGATCGTATTGTGGCTCGCGTAGCCAACACTGCTGATGTGATGCCATGCTGATTGGCGGATATGTCGCGCAGGCCTCGGTGCGACTCACTTTAGCCACTTTGCTGTATGCCGGAAAGTCACCAGACGGACACCACATCCTGGTAGGGGCTGCACCCCGTACGTCCACACACCCATCCGTCCACAAGCCCGTTCGTCTCACCAAATGTTTTGTGTGCTTTGCCAGAGCAGTGCCAAGTACCTGCACAAGGAGCTCCCAGTGCGCATCGCCCACCGCATCAAGGGCTTTCGCAGCCTGCCCTTCATCGTGGGCTGCAATCCCACCATCCTGCAAGTGGTGAGAGGACCTGCTGTCTCTATTTGCTTTTTGGACACAAAAGTTGGGAAGGAGATAGATCAAAGATAAACTTCTTATTATAATAATCTTGCCACGCGTTCCCACCATTGAGTCGCTCATAAGCGACATGCGGCCTCTGTCTCTTTTGTTTTGGCTTTTCTTTTGGGGGGGGGGTGAACTTTGCCCCACATTCTTCCTTCCCGCATTGCGCAGAACACTTCCCTCCCGCCGACCCAACTTGGTTTCTCGGTTCTGATTCGTCCTGTGGTCTAAGAGGAGGGAAGTTGCTCTAACTTTTGTCACATGGAAAATGTGTTAAAGGTCCTGCGAGGCCCAGCGAGGGGCGTCCTGCTGGCAACGCTGAAGCCCCTTTATGCCCCCCCTTTCTTTCTCGTTGCAGCACGAGCTCTACATTCGAGCGTACCACATGCTCAGCGACTTCCCCCCTGTGAGTAAGACACACACACGCCACAAGTTCAGCTCAAGTTCAAGCTCCTCATGGGATGCGGGCACCTGCCTGCCTACCGTGCCCCTTTGTCAAAACGAAGGCCACTTTGGTGCCGCTAGGGAACAGTCGCATTGGAACGGCACAAACGATGTCGTCGCCTGGTGTTTCCAGCTCTGTTCCCGGCAGCGGCTTTGTTCTGCTGTTGCGCAAAGTCTGACATTTTCAGGCTCTTAGTTCTCCGCTCTCTCGACTTGATGCGGGAGTACGAGAAAGCGGAGCCGCGAGCATGATCCCAAAATGAGGAGCATGTGCGTGAACGTGCGCGGGCGTTGCAGATTGCCGACCAGGAGGCGGAGGCGGGCTTCTGCAAGCTGGTGCAGCAGTTGCTGGATGACCACAAGGATGTGGTCACCATGCTGGCTCAGGGCTTCAGGGAGTCCCGCAAGCACGTGCGAGTGAGCCTCAGCCGGCCGGCGCCTTTGCACCTTTTGCTGCCTTTTCACCCGGCCGTCTTTTATTCTCGCTCATCCCAGGACGAGACCATTCTCCGCACTTTCCTAGACACCACGCTGTGCTCTCGTCTGGGAATACGAATGTTAGCCACTCACCATTTGGCCCTGCACCAAGATAACGTACGTCCGTTTGCCCAAGGAATCGCCACCCGCTGCGTTCTGAACCAGAACGCAAACAAATGTGCTGCTTGGACTTTTCATCAACATGCTTATTCCTCACAAATAACAAATGCGCCCGCCGATCTAACGATTTCCTTTGTGGCGATTGCAGCCTGACTTTGTGGGCATCATCTGCAGGCGTTTATCCCCCAAGAAGATCATTGAGAAGTGGGTGGACTTTGCTAGGTAAGCGCCTCCCTTTGATTACCGACGCTTTGTTTTGGCGCGCATCCACGCCGTGTGTACGTTGACTTGAGAGGGCGCGGGCCGAGCGGCTCCTCACACGGATGCGTGCACTCAGGCGTCTGTGCGAGCATCAGTACGGCAACGCTCCCCTAGTGCGCATCAACGGCCACGTGGCGGCGCGCTTCCCCTTCATCCCGCTGCCGCTTGACTACATCCTGCCTGAGCTGCTCAAGAACGCCATGAGGTACGCGCGCAGGCAGCAAGACGCACAGAGGCCATCTGTCTCACGTGGCCGGCGTCGCCATCAGGGCCACCATGGAGAGCCACTTGGACACGCCCTACAATGTCCCCGACGTGGTGGTCACCATCGCCAACAACGACACTGACTTCGTCATCAGGTAAGTGGCCGGGGGCCGCATCGCCGGGACCCGAGATGTAATCTAATCTGTCCCTCCTGCCCCCGCACAGGATTGCGGACCGCGGTGGCGGCATCCCGCACAGCATCATCGACAAGGTGACAGATTATCACTTCAGCACGGCCGAGGAGAGTGCGCAGGACCCTCGCATGAACAACTTGTTCAACAACATCACCAACAGCGGCAACCAGTCCGGACCCATGCACGGGTAGCCCTTTTGCTTCATTGAGTAGGGGGCGAGGCATTCTACAGTGTGTCTTTTTTTTTTTTTCTTCTTCTCAGGTTCGGTTTCGGGCTTCCGACGTCACGGGCATACGCTGAGTATCTCGGGGGCTCGCTGTCCATCCAGTCCATGCAGGGCATTGGCACCGACCTCTACTTGCGTCTGCGTCACATCGACGGCAAGGGCGAAAGCTTTCGAGTGTGATCCCTCCCACCGCGCCTTTGCCATTTCTGCAAAAAATTTCCCTTCTTTATTGGTATCCACCTTCCTCAAATTGGCCGTAGACGGATTATAAGCTATGTTAGCTCTTGAGTTGAGGTCTTGACTCTTGCTTTTTGTAGCCTGTTTTTGGAGTAGTTTGTCGAGACAAAAACTGTGCATGATGGCCATGGTGGCAAAAAAAAGTTACTAGTAATAGACACTCCAGCAAAGAAGAATGTTTAAGGAAGATGAAGGATCAATGGAGCTGCCATTAAAAAAAGCTTTTTTTTGTCCACAAGATTTTTTTGTGGGGGTGGCACAACCATTTGCCTTTTTCATAGCGCCCATTTTTGTTGTTTGTTGCTATTGTCCTTATCTTTACTATAGTTTGGCTTTTTGCTGCGTTTGCGTAGCACAACCGCAGAAGTATTTTCAGCCTATATTTGTTTCGTTATAAGCAAACGTGTTTGAAGAATTTTGTCATACAAGGATGTGTCTGTGACTAATTGTTGCTTCCATGCAGCACACAATGTCAACAAAAGCACATATCCACATTTTCCCCTTTTTTTTGCATTCGCATAGACGTGTATTTTGCTGACCCCTTTAGCCTTTGAAAAAATATGGCGTTAATCTGCCAATTAAGTAGGTCTCATGCAGGTGGACAACCTTTCACAGTTTGTTGAATTAAGCCGTTAGTTTAATTATGCATTGTTACATTGTTTAAGGTTTGACGCAATCTCGTGTGTAAATATATAGTCGGAGTGCATGTGAGAAGTCAACAACTCACAATGTTGGAGACAGGTGTGCCATCTGCTGGTTGAAAGATGAAACACCAGCTGACTGGGAAAAAAAACATTTGGAGGCGCATCCGTTTAGTTGTGAAGTCTGACTTTAAGTTAGTTCTTAAGTCTGATTGTTCAACTTTGTGTACATTTTGCCCTATGGTGAAATACTGACAGAAAAAGAAGCATTTCGCTCTGATTCCTGACCATTTTACAGGGATGAGAATCTTTCGCTGATCCGCGGATTTCCGTGTTTTTTTCCCTTGGCAGTATCATTTTCGTGAATCGTGTAGATCCGTTGACAAAATTGTTTTTATATGGGAGGGGGGGGGGGCGGCGGCTGGCAGCAGTATTGCGACAACAGCCGCCTTATTTTCGGCAGCATTTTGGCGCTACTTTCGTCACATCATTTGCCTACCCATTTTCCTAATTAGCAAAAGTTGTAGAGAAAACAGTCGAGGATCGTGCCAGGGAAATAGACAAGTCGAACGGTACCAAGAACTGCTTCAGATGGGCATATCTCGAGAGCAGCGTCATCGTACAACTCGGAACACAAAGAATGCGACAGTGAGCGCCCAGCGCGCTGCGGTTGCGCGATCGGACTAAATTAAGCTCCCTGCGCACTGAGGTCCACTTAAATTTTGGAAGGTACATCAGGACTTGAAAAATAATTTCTAAATTTCAGCGACGGCTCTGTCACAACAATGCGATCAGCGCGGTGCAGTTGCGCAGTTGGCGACGCGCTACTGTTGCGCATTCAGCGGTGCGCTGCAGTTGCGCGATCGGACAAAATTAAGCTCCCTGCGCACTTTGGCCCACTTGAATTTTGGAAAGTACATCAGGAGTTTATAAATATTTTCTAAATTTCAGCGAAGGCTCTGTCACAATAATGCAAAGAGCGCGGTGCAGTTGCGCGGTCGGCTGTGCGCTACGGTTGCGCGTTCGGTGGTGCGCTGCGGTTGCGCGATCGGACAAAAATGCGCAAATGAAAAAATGCTTAAAGTCTTGGAACAGATTAAAAAAAATCCATTATTTGTAATACGAAAAATAGGTTCGGAATTCAACCGATTCGTTTCTCGAACCGCCTTCTGGAACGGATTGTGGTCGAAAACCGAGGCTTGACTGTATTATATTCACCTTGGTAGCCCACCAAGAAAGATTTTTTTAAAAACAAAACTGTTGAAATTGAGTGATTAAATTGTTTTGGGGTTGCTACACTGCCAAAATCCAGGAGTTTCCAGGAAGCTTTTCCCCCTGGGCCCCCTCGGGGGCGTTGCCCCTGGCCCCCTGTGGCCCCCAATAGGGGCCTGTGGCCTACTGCGGCACCCATTGGGGGGTGCCTGCAGCCTTTGGCTCCCCCAGTGGGGCATGCGGCCCCCAGACCCTGGCTACTTTTCAGTGTTTTTTTTTTTTCATTTGCTGTTCTCATCCCTGATTTTAGTTACTATTATACTGACCTATTCTCCACATTAAATTTTTTTTTTGTTTGGACCTTAAAGTCCCAATGATCGTCGTCACACACACATCTGGGTGTGGTGAAATTTGTCCTCTGCATTTAACCCATACCCGTGTGATTTTGATCCATCCCCTGGGCGAGAGGGGAGCAGTGAGCAGCAGGGGTGCCGCGCTCGGGAATCATTTGGTGATCTAACCCCCCAATTCCAACCTTTAATGCTGAGTGCCAAGCAGGGAGGCAATGGGTCCCATTTTTATAGTCTTTGGTATGACCCGGCCGGGGTTTAAACCCACAACCTTCCAGTCTCAGGGCGGACACTACCACTAGGCCACTTGTTGGCATTCTTAAATGTGTTGACAGAGCTCGGCGCCTTATAAATAAAATGTATTATTATTATTACGCGTGAACCCAAGTGGGCAGAACTTCCGGTATGTTAGGTTACGGATTTTAGTTATTGATCTGACTCCAACTTGCGATCAACACTTAACACATAAATTGCTATGTCCTAATCCACACACTGGCGCACCTAACAATTTTGCGAGTTCGTTCTGTCAAAGAGAAGACCAGTAGATCAATCAGACCAAATTTACCAATTCTTTATTCCTGACAAAGCGCACTAATACAGGCCTGGGTCCCGGGTCCCTCACACTAAAACGCGTGCATTTTTGTGACCACCAAAAGACGACACATTCTTCCGGGTTGCCCAGTTTTAAAGAAACACAATATGAATATTAAAGCATGCAAAATATTGTGAGATGATTGGTCGATGGCCATCTCCTCCCCGTGTCGGTGTTATCGCTGAGGTCAGGTGGTTGGATTTCCCCGCGAAGCCGGGCCACATAGACGTGCTGTTGTTCTCGTTCCTCAACGACCTTGAGGTGTTCTCGTCCGGTACTCCCTGTCTGGGCCTATACACAACACTTCAACGAAAACAAGTTCATGCAGTTTGCCTGCACATTCTTCGCCCCCTACCAATCCACACGAGCACTCCAATACTAGATATTAATATGATTATAAGTTTAACACAACCTTAAAAAATATGTTTGCAAACTCCCGAAAGCACATTTCCCTTTAGGTAATAGACAAACGGTCTAAGCCCCCATTGGTTCAACAGGTTCGGTTTCACCAGGCGTTTTGAACAGTTTTCTGCACTTCCCCTTACAAAGCGACCGTAAGCCGTCATGCATTGAAAATTGTCTCGCACGCCTTGCTGGCGCTTGCACTAACAAGCACAAGTTTAAGCTGGAATGAGAAGAGTATTAGTTTTAACTGTCTTTGCCAGGCAACGGAAGTGCTCGTTGGAAGCCTCAGAGTCCAGCTTCAACCCAGCAATGAGGAACACAGATCCTCACAGTGGTCCTGTGAGAATTTGTGGCCCCCTCCCATTTTGAGAATGATGAGTCCTGGACATCGACTGACTCTTTCTCTGTCTTCCTGGGCGTCTGTTCAGGTAGTGTGGCAAATTTGATTAATTAATGATAATTAAATAAATAAATAAATAATTTGTTAGTTTAGTTTAATAGTTTGAATTCAAGACAATCTTGTTTGACCAAAGGAAGGACAACAAAATTATTTATTTATTTTATTATTTATCTACTATCCATTATTGTAAGGTTATCACTGCACAAATCATTTATTTAGTTTTTCTTCTCCGTTATTATTAAGTTAGTACTGCACAATGCATTATCATTTCTTCACTATGAGTACTCAGTCACACAACAGTTAAAAGGAACATTTGTAATAAAACCCTCTCCTAAAATATGTATTAGTTTAGCTTTTCGAACATGTAAATCGAAGTGCACCGCATTAAACACACATATACACCGTTTTAAATGGGGGGGTACTTATGTATTCTCAGAGGGCCGCTGTGAGAATTAACACCCCCCCCCCCCCCCCCCCCCCCCGTAATTTGGGCTAGGAAGGAGACAACCTGTTCAAATTTGCCACACTACCTGAACAGACCCCCAGGAAGACAGAGAAAGAGTCTGTCGATGTCCAGGACTCACCGTTCTCAAAATGGGAGGGGGTCACAAATTCACACGGGGCCGCTGTGAGGATTTGTTCTCCCCTGTAGTAAGTTGGGCTAGGATGGAGGCAACCTGTTCAAATTTGCCACACTACCTGAACAGACCCCCAGGAAGACAGAGAAAGAGTCAGTCGATGTCCAGGACTCACCGTTCTCAAAATGGGAGGGGGTCACAAATTCACACGGGGCCGCTGTGAGGATTTGTTCCCTTCCCCCCTTATAACTTGGGCTGGGAAGGAGACAACCTGTTCAAATTTGCCACACTACCTGAACAGACCCCCAGGGAGACAGAGAAAGATTCAGTCGATGTCCAGGACTCACGATTCTCAAAATGGGAGGGGGCCACAAATTCTCACAGGGCCGCTGTGAGGATTTGTTCACCCCCTGTAACTTGGGCTGGGAAGGAGACACCTGTTCAAATTTGCCACACTACCTGAACAGATCCCCAGGAAGACAGAGAAGAAGTCAGTCGATGTCCAGGACTCACCGTTCTCAAAGTGGGAGAGGGGCACAAATTCTCACTGGGCCGCTGTGAGGATTCGTTCCCCCCCTGTAACTTTGGCTAGGAAGGAGGCAACCTGTTCAAATTTGCCACACTACCTGAACAGACCCCCGGGAAGACAGAAAAGAAGCCAGTCGATATCCAGGACTCACCGTTCTCAAATTCTCACAGGTTTACATTTTTATAGAGTTCCTGTTACAATTTTTATCCCCCCTCCCCACCACCTGTCACTTTGCTTGGGACAAAAGGAGCGTTCAGAACTGAAATTCTGTCTCAATCATTCATTCAAATCAATTCACTCAAATCATTCTCGTTATGAATGATTTCATCACAAAACGTGCGTGGCTTTTTCTTAAATGAACACTTTTTACATTGCTGTAGTGTCAGCATTTAATTATAATCCACTATAATGTCATTTTAATGCAAATTAATAAATGCACCAATATATAGTTGCTTTAAAAATACTTGAATAATAAAAAGGGATGAATGATCACAATTAAGTATCAGGTCTCCTTTGTAATATATACTCCTTGTAGCATGTAATGCTCCCCAAAAAGTGGAGCTCCTTTGCATCGAGGTTTATGCAAAGAGCTCACGTAATTATATCGTTGCTTTTTGGTGACGTAATTGAGTATTCCGTCTGTACGATTGGTCTTTGAACGTACCTCGTGTCAACGGCAGAACGCGAATGAACTTAAAGAAATAAAATGGAATAAACCCTTTCTAAAAATGAAAATGTTCACACGCCAGCAACTTTCTTAAAATTCTTCACGTGACGTCTGAAGCATGACAGAGTTTCGCTTTACGTCACGTGATTTGCATATAATGAGGCGTGGCTGCAAACATAGGTCTGTTGAAGCTAAATCTCGTTGAACCAAACATCTGCAACTATCTTAAAATTCATCACGTGACGTGTGTTAGGTTACGGATTTTAGTTATTGATCTGACTCCAAATTGCGATCAACACTTAACACATAAATTGCTATGTCCTAATCCACACACTGGCGTACCTAACAATTTTGTGAGTTCGTTCTGTCAAAGAGAAGACCAGTGGATCAATCAGACCAAATTTACCAATTGTTTATTCCTGACAAAGCGCACTAATACAGGCCTGGGTCCCGGGTCCCTCACACTAAAACTCGTGCGTTTTTGTGACCACCAAAAGACGACACATTCTTCCGGGTTGCCCAGTTTTAAAGAAACATAATATGAATATTAAAGCATGCAAAATATTGTGAGATGATTGGTCGATGGCCATCTCCTCCCCATGTCGGTGTTATCGCTGAGGTCAGGTGGTTGGATTTCCCCGCGAAGCCCGGCCACATAGACGTGCTGTTGTTCTCGTTTCTCAACGACCTTGAGGTGTTCTGTCCGGCACTCCCTGTCTGGGCCTATCCACAACACTTCAACGAAAACAAGTTCATGCAGTTTGCCTGCACATTCTTCGCCACCCACCAATCCACACGAGCACTCCAATACTAGATATTAATATGATTATAAGTTTAACCTTAAAATATGTTTGCAAACTCCCGAAAGCACATTTCCCTTTACGTGTGAAGCGACAGAGTTCGTGATTTTCATTAGTCACTGTCCGCGTTACAAAATCCTCCTTAGCAGGAAGCGAGATGGAAATGATTTCTCTTCAAAGCAACATTTGGCGTTAATAGATAATCAAAGTCGAAATGTCATAGAATTGGATTTCGGCGAAACGATGGCGACGGGTGCTGGATGTGCTGGTTGCCCGCAAACAAAATCTGAGATTTTGGTCTCTAAAGCAGCAGATGGGAAAGTAATTATAGAGGATGAACTTTTTAACTTTATTGTAATTAAAATGAGGATTGATTGATTGATTATTGATCCCGGGGGTGGGGAAAATCAGGCCCCAGCAGTATTCATACCACAGAGCGGGTATATAAGACACACACACAGATGGCATGAGCGCAACTCAATAGGTAGGCTCTTATAAGGCTGTCACACAACAGCGCCACAAAGAAAGTCAGTAAGTGCGAAAGTTAAAAGCCATCAAAGCAGAGCAACAAGACAAAGGAAAAAAAAGTAACAGTGGCCAACCAGCCCCCCCCCCCTAACACCAAAGAACATCCCAAAACACACAAAATAGCCTCCATGGGGTCCATAAACAGGTTTAAGGGCAGCCAAGTTCAACGGCGTGAAGGAATGAGGTCGAAATACAAAAAGTCCTGCCTCGCTACAAAAACAGATATGCTCAAACCTCATTGAATAAAGTACATAAGCAGACAAGTATATCACATATTAAATAAATAAAAGAAACATTTTAAGCATATAATTATACCTACACACCAAATCAATAAAGAAGACATAACTAGACATTTTTGATAAGTGGTGATGAGAAAAGTTTTTATAACTTTATGATCTGATATATTTCTGAGGACTTTGAAATAACAAATGACTTTTGATATATTGCCTAAATAGCTTAATGACCCTTAAGGAACTGTGGAATGCATGCCTGATGTTTTTTCTCTGAATCATGGACACAGCCAGAGTCGTCTTGACCGTTCAGTACTTGATTGTATCTTATGTTTTGACTAATGCTAGACGCCAGTTTTTGATTACTACTGAACGCTCTGCACAGAGGGAAATAGTTTGCCTAACAAAGAAAAGATACGGTTGGAAGCATGATTAAACTAAGAATAAGCAAAGACATGATGTATCAAAAGAACAGCAATAGATTAATGATGTCACAGCCAAAGCTAACACAATTTCGTACAAAATGACACAATTAAAAGAATGAGGTACGACAGTGTATGTCCAAGATTGGAGAAGAATGTTCACAGGAAGGTCACGTGGAGATAAAACCAGCAGGTGCCAGAAGGAGCCACCCAAAGACTCGGCCAAAGATGATAGCCAAGGCCGAAAGACGGGAGGGAAGACAACAGCCCCCCTCCACACACACACACACACACCAACAGCCCCCCACCTACACACCGAATCACCCATAACCAGCACCACTCCCATGGAAGCAGACTCTCCTTCGAACTTGCCCCACCCCGACGACTCATCACCCATCAATCTCGGCCCACAATGTGGTACTGAATATAAAACTGATCTAACAACCTTGGACGTTACCTTTTCTGAATGGAGACTTTCCGCCCTTGAAGGGCCCGGTGCTGTATTGCACTTTCCTGAAAACAGAGCTTTTTGAACAAGAATTGTGATTGAACTCAACCAATCTGTCTAAGTCTAATTTCTGCTTCAGTGTCTTTGCATTTTCCTAAATCAGAAGAAATCAAACGAGCACGCAGTGAGTAAATTGGATAACAGGTGATTGGCAAAGGCTTTTGCCGTGAGGCGCAGATAACGCGCTCCCTAAATTGTGGACAAAATCCAACAAATGGTGACCATCCGACGTGATTTCTTCAGAAGGGAAAGTGCATGCTCCACAAAGGATTCTTCCTTCTCCGCTCTTGCTCAACAGTATTGCAGTCCGATCAGCACAAAAGGTAAGGGGGAAACTTTTTTTTCTCTCTCCCAGTTCAGCAATATTGTGGAGTGAAAGCGGAATACAAAAATTAATAATTTCAGCTCTGTGTTCAGGAATGGTGGTTGTATAGAAGTGTGTGTTTGTGTGGAACTTGGTAAAAGTGATTTGTGGAAAAAATTAAAAATACAAAAACAGGTGAAGGCGTCGCTGATATAGCAGGACGGATGCCGAGCGACTCCAATAGTGTGACCTTAGAACATTATAGGGCTGTCTAAGGCAAGGGACATCTGGGATGTCCGAGTCATGGTGAATTAAGAGAAAGGTGGTGAGGACTTTGTCTGATCAGCAAAGGGCGCTCACACCGCTGGAACTTGTGGGATGCCAGTGACTAGCATATGGGCACCTGAGTGGCCTCAATAGTAGACACTTAGGAACTTATACCGTTGCCTAAGGTCGGGGTCGATTGGATCGGCCAGGCCACCAATACGAGTCGGGGACTCGTAAAAAAAAAAAAAAAAAATATGGTGAAGGCATCGCTGATATAGCAAGACGGATGCCTGGCGACCTCAATAGTGCGACCTTAGAGACTTATATTGTTGTCTAGGGCGAAGGGTAACTGGGTTAACCAGGTCGCTACATAATTGTTGAAGTGTGTCTATGATGATATTGTGTGGAAAGCAGGCTTGGCTGTCAGATGGGACAGCGACGCAGCTGAAGAAGTGAGTGATTAGTTGTGGTGCTGTTCATGGAATGGAAGTGATGATTTGTGGTTCATGAAGAACAATGAGTTGATTTGTATAAAATTGTTGATTTTATTTTGATTTTGCATGAGAGTTGGAGTCAGAAAAATGGCTTAACAAGAATTTGATAAAGAATGTATATTTAATTAGCATGAAGGTTATATCCCATTGTGTGGTGGGGTTAAACTGTAACCATTTTTGTTTTCAAAAGGGTGCGGCTCTAAAGTTTGGGCCAAACGGTCAGGTGGGCACAAATGCATATTTTGGACAGGGGTGGGGGGTTACATTGGTGGCGAGGCTCTCCGCACTTCAGTTGCCTCCCCCCCACCCTTGTTATCAGCTGGGAAGATTGTCATGTATATGTTGTGGGCCCGTGTGTTTGTTTATGTGTATGTTTGTCTTTGTGTATCAGTTTGTTATAAAGGATGGAATTGCGTTAAATTGTTGCATGGAAACGGTGTGCTAGACAATGGTTTATCAGATTTGCATTGTTAAATGTAAAAATTAGAAATGATAGAATAATCTGAGGGTTGTGGTCAGAAACTCATCCAACGAGGAGAGTGCCCAACCCTCATAAAAATGTGAGAGTAAGAGAGAACATACATTGTAGAATTGGATAAAATTAAATTATGATTGCAGATTTTAAATTTAGGAGGAATTATTGATTGGTCATGACATAAGACTATACAAGGACACATGTAAGGATAAGTCAAAGATTTGAATCACTTAGAGTTAAAAACAACAAATAAAAACGACATTGCAAGAGGGGCACTTTTTATCAAAAGAACACCAAGTAAAGTATTAAGTAGTGGGCATTCGTGATTGGGATTAAATTAAGGATAAAATTAGGTCAATGATTAGAAATCAATGGTGCTCTACACAGAAAGGCTTAAATTTTAATGGAGAAATATTTGGAGTACTGTGTTGGTCTACATAGGTCATGGGCCTAGTTTATTTGGTTTTGATTGTGGTTTGGGTTTATTTTGTTTATTGTTAAGGTGTTCCTTGTTATTCTCTTATCCCCTGCATTGTAAATGTCTTCTTTATGCAGATAGGTTAACTGGCTGGAAATTTAGTGAGGAGATAATTGATCAATTGATGGGGGTTAATAATTGTCCAAATCCTAGTCACATGTTTTGAGGGACCACAGCAACATTATATTTAATTTACAGGCCATTATTTTGTATGTGATGACAGTGTCTAGATAAGTAGACCGTTTTATCAAAAATGTGAGAGTGAAGGAGGAGGTTTGATTTGTAATCTGGCATTTGGGTGCCACTTTTAAGAGTCTGTGTGTCAGGCGCAGAGCAGGGAGAGGACTCGAATGCAGAGAGTTCAATGTCCAAAAAGGCTTTTATTGTCGCCACTGACAGTCGAACAAAAAACGCCTCACTAGGAGGGAAAAAAGGGAAAACAAAGGCGCCTCGAACCGAGGGAGAAAAAGGGGAAATCAAAGCGCCTCGAACCGAGGGAAATACAAAAACAAGGTAGCGATGTAACCAAGTTAACATCGGTGATCAAGGTTGCTCAAACAAGGCTTCTACGTGGAACTCGAGGGTTTCGTGATGGCTAGTGTTCTGACAAGGCAAGACGCACTGGCACTGGATACGGGGAAAGACGCGGGTTATATGGACACAGGAGGGGAACACAGGTGAAGACAGTTGGTCATTGGCGCAGGTGCACACACTTGGAATCAGGGGTTCACGTGACCGGACGCACAGGGGAAGGACACACCGACTGGAACGAGAGGAAAATCACACAATAAAACAGGAAGTGATCCGGACGACACATGACAGCATGACACTGTGCAGGAGCATAGATTGTTTTTGTTTGTTTTTAAAGATATATTTAACAGTTTATCTCGGTGCAGTAAGGATATAGCAATTTTGAAAGGCTTAAAATTAAAGGCAAAATTCCATTTTAATTCTGACACATGCCAGCTAACATGAGGATGGGAAATAAGTAAAGGAATGAATACTAGCTCAAATGTGGCATGTGTTTTAAATTGGGCGATAAGACATTACCTTCCAAGCACTATCCTTTAGCGCTGCTGACAATAATAACTTATGAAATGTTAAATCAGGGAGGAGTGTCATATTTGGAACACCGGCGCTGTATGACCTATAGATTGAACAATAACATTCACCGCATATACAACCATGTTGGTAGATTGTTAAATTACATTACAGTTTATTACAAAGGATTTCGGAACTTTATTTGATGATAAACACTGGAACGAGGATTTTAGCCGTGTTAATGGGTAGGGTGGATGGATTACTCAAAAAAAAAAAAAAAGCATTTGATAAGGGCGGCTTGATAGTAAGATGATGAGTGTGCGCAACTGATAGGATACAATATGTTAATGGAAAGATTTGGGGCGTAAGGAACAAATACTACACAGGAAGACTGATAACACGAAGATAGTTTGGTGGAATTTGTGTCCCAGTGTGTTCTGCCCTAGCGCATGGCACAAGTCCTGAACTGAGTCCTTGTACTCTACTGGCTGCCTCAAAATCAACAGAGGACTGTCCCTGGTCATGAGACACCTTTGACCTTTGGGAGAACAACAGGAACTATTATCATGCTTGAAGGGGGCAAGCACAGCTCTTCACAGGACAAGAACCATACAGTTGGTGGAATACACACAGTTGCAGATCAAAAAGAAAATGGACTGAAAGAACAAAGACAAGATGGACGCATTTGAGAATGGCGGACGGTCCAGCCCTGAATCATCATCATGAGAATCTAAGAGGAGAGACTGCTAAAGACTTGCACGAGTCACATGAAGTCAAACTGGACACATTGCTAAAGACTGCTGAAGCATTACAAAGTTGGTGGAGTGTGGGACAAAAGGGATGGAAGTGTGTTTGGGTGCTGGGGCAGACATAACTGAGGAGTTTTGATAAAAGAGGGAATAATAAGGCTGCTTATTGACACTGAAACGGGGATAAAAAACAAAATACATAGATATGGACAGTGAAGATGCACTGAGAAATTATACAACAGCGTGATCAGAAACTTTGTAAAGTGGACATTGATCAATAGAAATTAAATCATTCGAATCATACATTTTTATATGTAACTTAGCATTTCGAAGACATAATTAATCTAACTGAAATAATGACATTTTATAATTGGACCAGTGAAAATTTGGATTCGGGCAACAGAAGGCTGAATTGCTAAAATTAATTGACCTTTATCAAAACAACAGAATTTAATTACACATCAACTGCGACTGATTTATAGGATGCATATTTCAGCTTGAAGGGGTGAGGGGCCATAAGAAAGTTGGAATTCTGGATAGTCAGCAAAATAGTAATACAGTAGGGCTTTAAATAACCAATACAATGACATGACCCTTGCGACAATTGATTTAAATGGCAATTTATGAAAGGCACTTGGGGTTAGGATTAACAATCCATCCATCCATCCATCCATTACTGGTGCAGCTTGTCCTTACGAGGGCCACAGATGATTAACAATAATAACTAGAATTATTCATTTCTGTAGAAATTGCGTGTGAAAGCGAAGAGGCTGAATAAAAATTCGGGGAAAGCTACAAGATTATGTTTAAATTTGGAACGTGTTGAATTGGCTAGAAAATTGATAAAAATATAGAAAGAATTTTGTAAAATTGGGCGTGAATTTTAAAGTTGAAAATTTGAAATTTTCCACAAGTGAGAAGTTTTGGAATAGGTAGGATGAACAGTTAAAAAATTGAAATGGGTTGAGTCAGTGAAAAAAAAAAAAAAAAAAAAAAGAAAAAAGGAAACTAGAAGATATTCGAAGGGAAAAAATGAAATTTTGCAAAATTTTACCGCAATGTTGGAAGTGAGGATGTGAAATTTGAATTTGAATCTAGGAGGTTAAAGGTGAAATGGAGTAAATCAGATGAATTATGTGGAAGTAGTTAAGATAAAAATAAAATAAAAGGAAGAAGAATGCAGAAGAAGTTGAATAATAATAAAGTCAAGGCAATTCAAATTTATTTATATAGCCCACAAGCAAGTCTCAAAGGGCTCCAAATGTACAAAAATTGCCAATTTAAAATACAAGAACAATAAGTGTGAGGGCCACAATGATGATCATGACAGCAAAAATATTTCTAATTGGTTTTGATAGGTACAAAGGGGGAACATGGAAGAAGGTTTTCAAAATTTGTGATATAGCGTGACTCAATTATCAAGAGTAAGTATTTCTTTTTAATTCTAAGAATTGGCATTAACAAAAATGGGAACGATAATCCAAGGTTATAGTGTAAGTGGCAGGAGGAAGCTGTGTATATTTTTTAAACATTATTTTCAGTATCATTATTTCTTAGGAGGGTCAGTAATGCTTGTGAGGAGATGAATGAAGGAACAAGGTGACAGTAAAAGGGAGTGCTCTAAAAATTTTTGGTCCTTTGCCAGAGGTAGTTATTTGGAGGGATGAATTTAAACTGAAAGCAAAATGGAACTGTTTAGTGGAAGAAATATGGGAAGGTGGAAATATTGAAGTTACAGCTCAACACAAAGTGTCAAATAGTCTAAGTGTGAGATGTGAGCAAACCAAATGGGGAGTTAAATCATGTTCCAGTATTATGCATATTGGCAAACGATGTGAGGACAGGAGACCAGACAATTAGATATTAATTTTGGATTTAAAATAAAAAAGGGACATTTTAATTGAGGAGAAAATTTTGCGTAGGGAGGGTTCTTTTTACAATTTAATATTGTATGTTTTATGTGTGTGTTGTGGGATGACAGTTTGTCTGTAATGCTGTATGAATGTCAAGTCTGTACTTGGGATGGGGTTTGTGTATTGTGAATGGTTAACAAGATTCAAGGTTGGGGTGATGTGATCACAGCAGAGGATAACATTCCTCTCACCTGAAAAATATAGAGATACTACAGATTTGAAAAAGCAAGATTGATCAGGGCTCATTTTGGACTAAATATGGGTTTAGGATTACTCTGGGGCACCATTGACAACAAAATACTTCAATGGAGAAGGCCCATTTCAAGATTGTGACCAGACGTGACTATACCAGAATTGACAGTCAAGACTCTGAGCCAAGACAGTGTATGACAACAACTCTGGACTTGCCTGACAGTGTGACGAAATGTATGTGACGGGATTTGTGATGACTTGCTTTGTTTTGATGTTTTACCTAATTGTATTGTAGCCTCTAACAGCAACCCAGGGAGCAGATTGGGCTTTATTTGTTAAACTTGCGTTTACTTTGCAGGTGGTCAACTGCAGTCTTGGAGAATTTTGTGTCATGTCTGTGAACATGCATTAACAACTAACCCCTAACTTTTCATAATGAGTTTGTAAATGTGATCGGTTTCATGACAGGCTCGGCAGGCTCCAATTTTCTATTTCATGCGTTTGACATGCGCCCGTGTGTGGATTATTTTTATCATTATGAATTTTATTTTTTTGGTATTATGGATGTTTATTGTACGGAGAGCTGCATGTGCAGCTACAGGTGGGTGGTGGCTTTTGTTCATACAGCCATGTGAGATGCTGCCAGTCGAGTTTCAGGGACTGAGAATTGGTGATTCCAGGCTAGGATGGCATCTGGAAGTACACCGAAGTCCAGCTGGCGATGGGTATGTCACCATGGACATTGTTATTTTTAGTTTTTAACAATGTGTCAAAAGGGGGAGGTAGAAAAACAAAAAAAAAAAAAAAACAAAGGGGGGAATTGTGAGATTTTAAGTGTTTTCAGATTTGATGGTTTTTAAGTCTTCAACATGCTGGGCGGAGGAGAAGAAGCAGCTTGGCAGAAATGAAGTGAATGGGAGACAACATCATGAGATGGAGCCAAAGCCTGGTAAAAAGTGTGAAGAATTTCAAAATAGCTTATAATAAACTGTAGACCTTCACAAGATAGGATCAAATATGTGGGAGAGTATTAAATGTAAAAAATTAGAACAATAATGTTAGGGTTTTCAGGTTAGTTTGATCGTAGGATTATGTTGGAATGTAACCTGTAATAATTACCCTTGCCTGTCCTGTCTTAACAAAAGTAGTAGAACAAAGTGCTAAGATCTTTTGAACTGATTGACTAGCTGCAGAGGAAGCAATCAAAGTTGTTTTGTTTACACAACATCGTGAAGGACCCCCTGCTGTGCTTTGATCAGCCAGGGGCTTCGGCCATTTGTCTACTCTGACCCCCACTCTCACCCCCACTCTGTTCCTCCTAATAAATATGCCCTTGCAGGAAGGAGACTTTACAGACTTCATTCGATCATCGCTGTTCAGACAGCGACGAATGGACTCTCCACCTGCAGGTGTCCAAAAGGACTTACTTGTCTCCTGTTTGGTTCTTGCAAAATAAGTTGGAGTGTGCACAACTCTAACATTTTGGTGCCGAAACCCGGGATCCTCATACCCACCATCTGACCGGCGAAGGAGGACGTGCTGCATTGTCGACAAGCCAGCGTCCATTAGGAGGACCTGGAAAAGAAAGTCCTGGGAAGAGAATTCTTCGCTGGGCCAGCATCTTAGGTCTGCCTTTGTCTGACAGAGGTGGATTGACGGGATCCGGCGGTGCAACGAACCAGGGGACAAGTAAGTTAAAGCGCTAAAGATACGGCTTTGGTTTGTCCGAGCCATGAGATACGGCTTTGGTTTGTCCGAGCTATGAGATACGGCTTTGGTTTGTCCGAGCCATGAGATACGGCTTTGGTTTATCCGAGCTATGAGATACGGCTTTGGTTTGTCCGAGCTATGAGATACGGCTTTGGTTTGTCCGAGCCATGAGGCCTAAAAAAGCGCTGGAGTTAGTGTGATTGAGTGTGTGACTGGTAGGATAAATTGACTAAGAAGCAGTTCTAGCGTTGATCCATGGCAATAAAACAGGCTAGTAATTTGTTGAAAGGTCAATTTAAACCTGCATTGAGGATCCTCAAAGAAAAAAAAAAAAATTAAAAAAAATTGTAAAACCTTAAACTACTAAAATTAAGATGGGAAATAAGAACGGTAAATCTCTTGCTCTGCTCTTCTTTAAAACGAGAAGTTCATGGCAAGTAGATTTCTTAATTGTATGCAATACATGCTGAAGTGGAAGAAAATGTATGGAGTACAGGGAAATTTGAAATGTGGAAGAAGTGGTAGAAGTGCTAGAGTGTGGTTGAAATCTTCACAAAGAGATGAGAACGAATTCAAGAGACAAAAGCTAGAAAGATGAAAACTGATGCGGTCACAAGTGTTTGTCAGACCAGGAGAAAATAAGGCCCCTGTGAGCAGGTGCAAGGCCGCAGCTCAAGCCGCGGCTCAAGCAAGGGGCAAGAGGAGTTTCCGGTCCTATGCAAATCATGTATCGAAATTTAAAAGATCTGAAACCTCTCCCA
Organism: Syngnathus scovelli; assembly: GCF_024217435.2. Taxonomy (NCBI): domain Eukaryota; kingdom Metazoa; phylum Chordata; class Actinopteri; order Syngnathiformes; family Syngnathidae; genus Syngnathus; species Syngnathus scovelli. The sequence continues at coordinate 9,265,236 of NC_090861.1, forward strand.
TATGACAGCAAAACATGTCATTGTTAGGTTATCAAAAATATTTTTAGATTGTTAGAGCCCCTGTCCACACAAGAAGTATGACAATGCTGTTTGTATGCCCAAATTACAAATGACTAGAGCTCAAATTGTGTTACACTAAAGTTAAAATATGCAAATCAAGTGGTAAAGAAATGCAACTTGCTTCTAGAAGGTAAATAAATAAAATTAGAATGTGCTGTCCTCGTGTGCATGGGAGGGACCAGCTCATGATCGACCACAGGAAATGGCCAGCCTGTGACGAATCATTGGTGCTGGGAACTACCTTTTGCATGCGAGAGCTGTGCATGTGTGTGCGTATATGTTAAAATGATGAACATTGGCTAAAGTTTTAGTATAAAAAAAAAAAAAATTGCTAGACCGTGGTCTATCCAATTTACACCGCAGAACAGAAACAATTTTGACAGATAAAAATGAAAGAAAAAGAGAGAAATCTGTTTGCGAGCAGAAACTAATCCACAAGCCCTCATGAGAAATTCGGAGTTAACAAAACAACAGAACATGCTTTCAGGAATTGGAAGAAGCTAAATTGTGAATTTAAGATTTTGCAATGCTACATTTAATAGGAATAATTGATTGGTTGTGTTATAAGATTATACAAAATTCTAAATGCAAGCTAAATCTGAGAGATTGAGTTCTTCAAATTTAAAAACAAAGAAAACATTTAGATTAATTTGCCAGTTGTTTGTTTTAGTTAATTTTTTTTGAATTGGTGGATTACTCTACCAGGAAACCTGAGTTGAAAATGATATATGAATGTTGTGTGGTGAGCTTGGATGAATTGGGACCAATGTGATGGGAAGACTCCTTTTTGGAGACTGTGTGAGATGCAAATGAACATTGATGAATGATAGCCTGAATGAAAAGAAATTACAGGTTGAATGGTTGAAGTCGTTGGCGACTACTATAGAAAATTAGTAGAGCGACTTTGATGAAAGAGTGATTTTGAGCAGGTTGAATGTTAGAAAGAAACACGTAGCTTTTGGATTGATAATTAACTAGAGAAAAAAAAAACTGGAGAACCAGTAACACATGTAGAAGATGTGTGAACTGAGAAATTGAGAAGCGTTTTGGAAAGAAAGTCAAATTAAATGATGATGGAATCGTATGTAGTAAAGAACGCATTCTCCCAAAAAGTTTGTCAAGGTGTGAGGCATGGGCGTTGCCAAGCCTCAAAAGGGGGGAGTGAGTAGGACAGATAGTGGAAGATAGTAATAATACAACACTTTATGACAATGAATTTTCGAATACATTTGGTGTTATACTGTGGTAAATTTTTGTTCTGGTGTAGATAGGTTAGCAACACGAGAGATTTAGAGGTTCAAAAGAAAGACAGTTAAAAGAAAACATTTTTGATTTGGACAATTGCAGGCTAACATGAACATGAGAACGATAAGAACTACGAGGTGGGATCCAATTTCATTGGGGAGATTGAGAATTCACAGCACCATACTCTAAGTCACATTTTTGAGCAAGCATGACAATAACATGTGAGAGGTCAAGACATACAGATCAGGGCTTGATGTGGAACGCAGACCTCGATGAGTTGATTTTCAATAATGATACTGAAGACAACATAATGTCCGATTAAATTGGAACTATAGTTAAAATGTAGCTCAAAAATAGGATGAGTTGCAGGATTTACGATATAAAAACGAGACCGCTGTTATTAGGAGAATTTGAAGTTTGGTAAACAATGTTACCAGCAAATTGATGGCGCAGCTACATTTGGAGATAGTCTTACAAGTTTGATGTCCCAGCCTGTCATTCTCAGTGTCAGAGTCCCTGAAACCCAATCCGAGACTTCGCCTGCAGCCGTGAACAACCACAAAATGGTGCCTGGCTCTGAAGCACCTTTGACCTTTGGCGAAGGACAAGAAAAGACTGCTGTCGTGCTTGGAGAAGGACAAGTACACTCCGGAGGACAGACAACATCCTCGGGGACGAGAAAAGACAGTGAAAAGCGGAGGAACTCACAATGATGAAAATTGACTCATTTGAACAATGGACTCATTCAAGAGTGATGGATGGGGTCGCTCTGAAGCAACAACAAAAGAAAACCAACTTGAGAGGGTGAAGTGCGGCAAAAAGATATGGACTTGGAGTGTCCGACAACCAAATCGCACTCCTTGCTACGGCGTTCCCAAATTTGGTGAAGCTTGGTTCAAAGTGGAAGGGAGGTTCATTGTGCACTGAGTTTGACAGAACTGAGGAGATTTGATAAATAAACAAATAAAAATTTGAAAAATACGTAGGGCTACAGATTATAATCAGAGATTGAACGGATTTGGATAAAACAAATAGGCTAAAACGGTAGGAAACAAGAGCAAGATCTTATATTTTGGCTCATCAAGCTTAAGACGTAGAGGTCGAGTTATATAAATTTTAGAACAGGACATTTGGCAGTCAGGAGGAAGCTAGGTTGCTCAATGTACCTACTCAATACAATAGTAAGGTTTTTTTATACCACAGTGGAGGTTGGATGGTCAGAAAGTTAGGTACGTTCAATTTTTGACATTCACACAATCATGCATAGGAGTCACAAGGCGACAGTTAACAAGACAATGACTGCAATAAGGGCCACCTACGACTGCACCGACATGAAAAAGTAGAAGTGAGAGAGCAGAGTATGGGATTATATGCTAAAACGTCTGCTATACAGTTACCAATAGGAGATTCTATCAAGAGAAGCTACATGAGAGATGGATTAGAATCTCTTTGTCTGCGTGGGTGCGTGTGTGTGTGTGTGTGTGTGTGTGTGTGTGTGTGTGTGTGTTCACACCCTGTGTGGGTGCGAGCGTGTGAGGAGAAAGAAGGCATGGGTAAGACAATCTCTTTTAAACCAGGAGGCAATAAATGGGAATGCCCCTGTCATAAATAGTTTTTGGTTAAAGGGAATCATTAGGAAGTGTTCAAACTCTTCCCGCAAACATTCCTATTTGCCAGTTAAATGGGCACTACAATTGACTATGAGAGTTGCAAACAACAGATGAAAGCAGTCCTTGGCAGATTATATGATCAGGACGCTCAAACTGTGTCAAAGACAAATTTACTGCCGCTTGATCTTTCCTCCTCACAGGTCGACAACCCCATCAATCCAGGAGACTGGGTCTACATCGAGGTCATCAAAGGAAGGAACTGGGCCAGCCACGACGGGAGGGACCATTCCAAGTCTTGCTGACTACACATGTTGCACCCAAGGTTGCAGGACCCACAAATGCATTAACGACGACTGCTCTCCAGGAGGAAACTGGATGGGAGCTTTGGACATCACCGCTGTGTGCCAGGATGAGAGAGCCGTTTTCAAGGTGTAAGGGCTCTACTACCAACATGGCTGCACCATCGGACGGGACCTACTTCATTCAGAAGTTCAGAGGCACTGCCTCACCTGCATCCTATGAGTGCACGTGCCTGTTCAGTACGGATCATGGTTTTGTGGTCACAGGAGTTGTCCGATGCTGCCTGCCAACTGGACACGAGTGTGTGCGCCAGTGTGTGTGACAGACCTCACCTACAGACTAGAACATCAGCAGCTGACGAAAACGCGAGCACATATACAACTTCTTAGACGTGACAGATGTGATAATGATAATGAGACGTGGATTGCGTAGATGCTGTTCTGTTGAGCATGTATTACGGAAACTTGTTGATTTGACCATCGAAAATGCTTCACAAGTGATGGATACAATGATGTACTGTTTCTGTGTTTTTATTTTTATTTTTTATTGATAGCATTCTGGTCGCCTGTGGCACAGGGGCCGTGTAAGAATTTTCCTGCTAATAACATCTGGCCAGCAGGTTTTTCGCTTACACAATAAGTTTGATCTGGGGTATTGAGGTAATGCCTCATCTTCACTGGAAAGTGTTGCTATCATTGTTTGTTGTTTTTATTTTTACTATTCTTCTTTCTTCATTATACGTATATATGTGTTTTTTTCCTGCTTGTCTTTGTTGTTTGGGGTGGCATAATCATATGATAAATCAGGAGGGAGATGTTAGGGTTTTCAGGTTAGTTTGATCGTAGGATTATGTTGGAATGTAACCTGTAATAATTACCCTCGCCTGTCCTGTCTTAACAAAAGTAGTAGAACAAAGTGCTAAGATCTTTTGAACTGATTGACTAGCTGCAGAGGAAGCAATCAAAGTTGTTTTGTTTACACAACATCGTGAAGGACCCCCTGCTGTGCTTTGATCAGCCAGGGGCTTCGGCCATTTGTCTACTCTGACCCCCACTCTCACCCCCACTCTGTTCCTCCTAATAAATATGCCCTTGCAGGAAGGAGACTTTTCAGACTTCATTCGATCATCGCTGTTCAGACAGCGACGAATGGACTCTCCACCTGCAGGTGTCCAAAAGGACTTACTTGTCTCCTGTTTGGTTCTTGCAAAATAAGTTGGACTGTGCACAACTCTAACAAATAACATACAGACTCCAAACAAATTGGGAACAGGTGGATTATGAACGTTAAAGTTTGAATAACACATTATTCACGTGATTCATTTGCAGGATAAACAATGGAAGGGATTGATAAACTGAACAAATTTAAGATGATTGCGGAAGTATTATGTTGGAAACAAATAGATTCGACAAGTTTTTTCCCTATAAAATGGTGCCGTTTGGGTTTGAAGTACATAGTCGCTTCAAAGGAGAAAAAGCATGATTTAAGATTCGTGATTGATCAATGAGAAGGCTATCCCTTGTACCAGGGGGGTCAAACTCATTTGTTCACGGGCCGCAGTGTAGTCATAGCTTCTTTCGGAGGACCGGTATGACTGTCATACCCAAATAAATGTGTGAGCACCTCATATTATATAGAGTAAAAGCTACAAAACAAACTGGCATGTAACTTGCTTTCAAATCAGACAAATAAAAACTGGTCTAATATTTAAAAATCAAATATTATTAAAAGTGAAGACAATTTGCAATTCGAGTAATGACACGTGAATAAAAAGCACAATTTGTCTTCGCGGGCCGCATAAAATCATGTGGCGGGCTGTATCTGGCCCCCAGGCCTTGAGTTTGACACCTGTGCCTTATACAAAGGTAAAGTAGGATTAGAATTTGATAAAACAGATATGGACATCAGCATATTCCATTAGAGTTTAAATTGCTTGCAATACAATTACAAATTAGTTAACACCTGTGTGATTGATTGATTGATTGATTGATTGAGTCGTTGATTGGTTGATTGATTGATTGATTGGTTGATTGATTGATTGGTTAGTTTATTGATTGATTGAGTGATTCATTGAGTGACTGACTGAAAGGCTGAGTGACCGAATGGGCAATCGTTCGATGTCTGTCTGTCTATATGTATGTACTATATATGTATGTATGTATTTCGTTATTTGTTTATGTATTTCTCTTTCACATTTTCTTTCTCATCTTCCACTTCTTTCGGCTGCTCCTGTTAGGGGCCGCGACTGCAGAGCGATCGTTTCCATATCTTTCTGTACCACCAACCATCTACATGTCCTATCTTTGTCTCTGCCACACTCTCCATTATTTTGGCCAGTAGATTTCCAAGCCTCGCTTCTAACATTCTTTCCGATAACTTCATGCTTTGCTTAATCAACATAACAACACCTCTGTAGCTACTACAGTTCTGCGCATTGCCGTGGTCTGAATTAAGAAATAGAAGTCAACACCTTTCCGGGGAACTTCTCGCTTTTTAAATATCTCCCCTGCCATCTCTCCTTGATAGTTACATGCTGTCACTGGAATGTCGTCTAGGCCAATTGCCTTTCCACTCTCCATCTTTTACAAATGTCTGGGTATGAATTTTATCTATATTTATTTTTCTCACTCATTAGCGGCTCCACAGAGGGACGTGGTGTGCCAACAGAGGGACCCTGGTGGCATCAACGATTTTGGTGACCTCAGTTACAACAGAGGGAGTGAAGGAATGAGGTCGAAATACAAAAAGTCCTGCCTCGCTACAAAAACAGATATGCTCAAACCTCATTGAATAAAGTACATAAGCAGACAAGTATATCACATATTAAATAAATAAAAGAAACATTTTAAGCATATAATTATACCTACACACCAAATCACTAAAGAAGACATAACTAGACATTTTTGATAAGTGGTGATGAGAAAGGTTTTTATAACTTTATGATCTGATATATTTTTGAGGACTTTGAAATAACAAATGACTTTTGATATATTGCCTAAATAGCTTAATGACCCTTAAGGAACTGTGGAATGCATGCCTGATGTTTTTTCTCTGAATCATGGACACAGCCAGAGTCGTCTTGACCGTTCAGTACTTGATTGTATCTTATGTTTTGACTAATGCTAGACGCCAGTTTTTGATTACTACTGAACGCTCTGCACAGAGGGAAATAGTTTGCCTAACAAAGAAAAGATACGGTTGGAAGCATGATTAAACTAAGAATAAGCAAAGACATGATGTATCAAAAGAACAGCAATAGATTAATGATGTCACAGCCAAAGCTAACACAATTTCGTACAAAATGACACAATTAAAAGAATGAGGTACGACAGTGTATGTCCAAGATTGGAGAAGAATGTTCACAGGAAGGTCACGTGGAGATAAAACCAGCAGGTGCCAGAAGGAGCCACCCAAAGACTCGGCCAAAGATGATAGCCAAGGCCGAAAGACGGGAGGGAAGACAACAGCCCCCCTCCACACACACGCACCAACAGCCCCCCACCTACACACCGAATCGCCCATAACCAGCACCACTCCCATGGAAACAGACTCTCCTTCGAACTTGCCCCACCCCGAAGACTCATCACCCATCAATCTCGGCCCACAATGTGCTACTGAATATAAAACTGATCTAACAACCTTGGACGTTGCCTTTTCTGAATGGAGACTTTCCGCTCTTGAAGGGCCCAGCGCTGTATTGCACTTCCCTGAAAACAGAGCTTTTTGAACAAGAATTGTGATTGAACTCAACCAATCTGTCTAAGTCTAATTTCTGCTTCAGTGTCTTTGCATTTTCCTAAATCTGAAGAAATCAAACGAGCACGCAGTGAGTAAATTGGATAACAGGTGATTGGCAAAGGCTTTTGCCGTGAGGCGCAGATAACGCGCTCCCTAAATTGTGGACAAAATCCAACAGGCGCCCAATGGACCGTGGTCGTGAATCGGTAAAACATCACAAAACAGGCAACGTGTGAACAGCGTCCTGGGCACCCAGTCGGGGCACATGCAGATGGTCATCATGGGTTTGGCACGGCGAAGGTTAAAAAAAAGAAAAAGGACAAAAGAAGGAAATAAAGAGGAAAAGAGAGAACACTGCTGGGAGGCTGCCACTCATAGCGGCACCATACCAAAAAAATAAATAAAATAAAATAAAAAATGTAATATGTATCTATCACAAGACGAAATTGTGTTGCTGGTGTCAAGCTATTTCTCCTCTGAATGGATTGAAGAGTCCAAGCTGTGTAACGTTTAAACACTCAACTTTATTACAGCTTCTTAGTCGCAATTCCGTAGTTGTACTCTCGTACTCCACTCTCACTTTCTGGTCCGTACTCTCGTCACGTGACCCGCTTGACCGGGCATAGCAATATGCCACATCGCCCTCAACAAGATATTTATATACAATATAGTAAATATGTACCGTAATTTCCGGACTATAAGCCGCGACTTTTTTCCAAAATTTTGGCTTATAGTCAGATGCGGCTTATATAAGATTTTTTTCGTGATTTTTGTGATGACTTGATCACTTTTACTCTTAACAGTATTATATACAGTAAAAGCTACAAAACAAACTGACAAATAACTTGTTTTTAAATCAGATGAGTAAAAACTGGTAAAATATTTTTTAAAAAAGATATTATTAAAAGTGAAGACAATTTGCAATTCTAGTAATGACACACGAATTTGATGCACAATTTGTCTTCGCGGGCCACATAGAATGATGTGGCGGGCCGTATCTGGCCCCTGGGAATTTAGTTTGACACCTGTGCTCTAAACCCTTTCTCTTACTCTGCCATGTGACTCAGAGATTACACAAAGCAGTGGCGCTGTTTGGACCATCTGCATTGTATTAAAACCCAATCAATCAGCATTTAAATTCAATTCTTTTGACATTTTGCTCACCAAAAACAAGTTGTAATGAATGTGAACTTTTAATGCATTTTATTCAGAAGGTTACTTTGAACCTTAAATGGCAGCGCGGCGTACTTATGGATTATTACGGCCTCCGGCCTCCAGGCGGCGCTCTAGCAGGAAGCAAGAGCGAGACAGGCGAAGAAGAGATAATGCGCCGAAGAAGACGTGATAGTTTGTGTTTACATCATTTTGCGCATCACGCAGAACGCGATCAAGACGGACATTACTGAAAGGAAGCTTTTATACACAAACCGTCATCATGGGGGACAAAAGAAATGCATATGATGCCGCTTTTAAGCCAAAGGCAGTCGATGTTGATAACATTGTGTTGTGTCTACTCTGGAGCGTATTTATGGATTTTTATGGCCTCCAGGGGGCGCTCTAGCGGGAAACAAGAGCGAGACAAACGAAGAAGAGATAATGCGCCGAAGAAGACGTGCTAGTTTGTGTTTTGATCGTCTCGCGCATCACGCACACACCCACACTCACACAAAGAAAAGAAAGAACGAGATCAAGACGGACATTACTGAAAGGAAGCTTTTATACACAAACCGTCATTATGGGGGACAAAAGAAATGCATATGATGTAATTTAGCGCTTCGTGCATGAATAAGATTAGCATGAACAGACCCTCATCACACTCGAAGAAATGCATAAAAGCGACAACGAAAGAGAGACTGAGAAAGTGTGAGGCGAAGGATATCTAACGCTATTCCAATCGGACACTAAGGAGGAAGACTTCGATGGTTTCAGTGCACAGGAGGAAGATGAAGACGGCTCTTTTTTTACTTTTACTGGTATGTTTTTTTTTAACCAACCCTGTTAGTGCTGTGCTACCGTGTTGCTGCTGTGTTACCGCCGCGTCTCAGTGACTTTGCTGTGTTACGTCCGTGTTGCTGCGGTATTACTGCCACGTCACAGGCAGTGTTTGGAAAGAAATGTTAAGGTATGTTATTAAAGCTTTAAAAAAACTTTCTGTGTCCAGTCTTTCTTTGCTAATAACTCGCGTGCACACTTCCGTGTTGCTGCGGTACTACTGCTGCGTCACAGGCAATGTTTAGAAAGACATGTTCAAGTATGTTATTAAAACGTTAAAAAGGCTTTCTATGTACTGTCTTTCTTTGTAAAAAACTCGTGTGCACGTGCGGCTTATAGTCCGGTGCGGCTTATGTAAGAAAAAAACTGAAATATCCCTGAATTTTAGCTGGTGCGGCTTATAATCCGGTGCGGTTTATAGTCCGGAAATTACGGTATATAGTACGTACCTTTTTGTTTTTTTCACAACAGCATGAACAGATTCAACATGTACACTAAACAAGTGTGCATTCAACCAGAACATATTCTTCACACCGAATCATCCATCCGTCCATCCGTTTTCTATACCGCTTGTCCCCACGGGGGTCGTGGGCGTGCTGGAGCCTATCCCAGCAGTCAAACAAAAATAGTCAACCCTGAACAGAGTGGTTTCACATCTGTTCAATTAACCTTTGTGGAGCCTTAATAACTCTCCCAGTCCTTCTTAACCCACTGGGTTCAACACTCTGTACTGGAGAAAACTCAGATTCCTCAGCAGACAGGGCCGCTGAGGTCTCCGGGGGACTGCTTTCGCCCGCTTGACGCATTTCCGGCTCCATTTGAGGGACGTGCAGTAAATGTGTTTGGTAATGCTTTTGCTAACAAATCCGCTAAGGCCGCTGCAGAAGGCCTGCTCCATGTCCTCTCGTCTCTCACTGATCATGATTCGATGTCACACATCTCCCCTGATGTGTTGCTTGACATGCAGTCTCAGAGCCCCTCCCAGGAACGACTCTCTTGGGAAAAACGGGGTGCAACTAAAAACACTGATGGTCTTTTTGTGCGACCTTTGGGCAAACCTGTCTTGCCTCGTAACTTGTTCAAATGGGCTGCTATTTCGAGTCATGGGGTCACCCATGTCTCGACGGGGGGTATGGTGAAACAAGTTGAAGCTATTTATACGACATACGGTTTTGCAGCTTTGTCACGAGGCAATTTAAGACCTCAGAGAGGAAAGTTCCCGACTCCATTGTATCCGCTTCAGACAATACATATGGTTTATATCCAATTACATAAATGTGAAGGGAAAGAATATTGTTTTTTCTGCATTTATTTGTTTTCTGCATTTATCTTATTGTAAAAAGGTGATCTCCGCAGACCCAACCTAAGTACGGAAGGTGAGCAAAGTCTGGTAATAGTGCCTGATCCTGGTGCCAAGATCCAGGGTTGACACGAAAGCTAGCAGAAGCCAATTTCCAAGACACCAACCCGAAGCTCAGGGTGTTGACTCTGAGGAGATCCAAAAACATGAGCATTAGAGAGTCATTTGGTGAGTACTTTAATCCGGCTGTGGCCTGCGCAAAGTCTGCCATGTGTTTTTGGTTGCTTTTGCTGGTTTGTGTTACCATTGTATTTTTTTTCGGGGGTTATTTTATTTGGAGGGATGGAGTACCATGAGCCTCGAACATTCTTCTCTCGGGCAACTACCAACGCTGATTCTAATGGGGAAAAATTGCTAGACATAAGCGCAACACAAAATCCCCTTTTGATCATGTTGTTTGTACACCAGAAACCGTCCGCGTTCCAACTTGCGTACCATGGCTTTTGTCTTGGACTTACAATAACTCATTAATGTTTACTGTGGCTCCTAATACATCTTCTTCTATTATTTTACCTATGAAAAGTTTGAAAGGTTTCGAAATGGTCACCCCGCTCTCTGGTTCCAGTGAAGAGGCTGTGTTCTTTGCTAAACGAGTGACTTTGAAGAATCAGGGCACAAGCCTCCTTTTGACTCTTACACTCCCTGATGGTCAAATTCGTCCTCCAAATGCCACCTTGTTTGACACTTCTTGTTGGGGTTTTCAACTGTGGGCCTGGTCCTCTGGAATCGATCCTCGCTTTCCTATTGCTATTTGCCTTAATAAAACAATGTCGATCGCAGACCGTCCCGTTACAAATAATTACACCTTGTCAGCAGGAGCAAAAATCACAAGTATGCTCCTCACTGATATAGACAGCTATTTTGTAGCCTCCACAGGAATAAGCGGTCAAACCAACAACTGGCTTCTTATGGCTGAGCAAGCCGCAAAAATGGCTAACACCAGTTGCATTGCATGTATGAGTCCAAGACCTCTTTTAAAAATACCTGCAAATATAGTTCCTAAGTGTGCTGTTGTTTTAATGTTAAACTCATCCATTTCACCCACTCATGATTGTTTTAAATGGGATAAGGTTTACCCTGTTGCCTCTATGACAAAATATAAACCCCTTTTTTTCGTTCGATGTAGATAAGGGTAATTTTACATGCATTAGACTACCTGGTACCGGTGAGAAGCTCGGCGCCCTACCTACTCCATGGTGTGGGTCCATGACCAATGTCACTGCCCCTTTTTGCCCATTGCTCGTAGTGATATTTGGTTTTGGTGTAATAGTAAAAAACTTTATGATAGGTTGCCTTTAAACAGCTCTGGAATTTGCGCTTTGGTAGGCCTATTGTTTCCTGTTCATTTGATACCAATGTCTTATGATCTAACATCTTTTGCTAAGTCCGTAGTGCCCGAATACTGGCCGAGAACGAAGCGAAACGCCGAATGGCAGGGCGCACCTAATCCAACTTACATAGACGCCATTGGTGTTCCTAGAGGAGTACCGGATGAGTATAAGCTGGTGAATCAGATAGCAGCTGGTTTTGAATCCGCCCTGTGTTGGTGGTGTACTCTTAACAAAAATGTTGACAGGATTAACTACATCCACTACAACGTGCAGAGGCTTGGAAACTGGACCGAGGCGGGTTTCAAGGCGGTCCACTCCCAACTGGCCGCTACTTCCCTCATGGCTTTCCAGAATCGAATGGCCCTTGACATGCTACTCTCAAAAGAGGGCGGTGTCTGTGCCATGTTTGGTGAGCAATGTTGCACATTTATTCCAAATAATACTGCAGCCGACGGAAGCCTGTCCCGGGCCCTTGAGGGTCTGAGGACCTTGAATGGGAGGATGAAGGAACACAGTGGGGTGAACACGAAGGTTTGGACCGACTGGTTGAACGTGTTCGGAAAGTACCGCACCCTGGTTTCCTCGGTTCTGGTCTCCATTGCCGTTTTCTCTGCCATTTTGACCCTGTGTGGATGTTGCTGCATTCCTTGTCTCCGATCCTTAATTAATAAGCTAATTACAACTGCTATCTCTCCACCAGCTGAGACTTTTCCGTTACTTCAAAGGGATGACCTTTCGATCGACGGGAGTTCTTTCTCTAGTGACGACTCTGTCAGCGAATCTATTGTGGTAAACCTGTCCGATTTGTTTCCTGACTCTGGCTTTGACGATTAAGACTCAATTTCCTCCCAAGTGTAAGGTAGTTCTTGCGAAATGTGATCCCTTGGCTGAAAAACTTTTGAAGTGGCCATATGGGTGATAAGTTGGTCCCCGAGAACTTATGATAAACAGGGGGAAATTGTTAGAAAATTTTTATATATATGTTATCATGCGTTCTCTAATGAGTACTTATTCATAATGTTACTGTTCAGTATGCTTGCTGCTTTGCCTTGCTTATTCTTATCTTGTACAACAGAACAGAAGGATTACGGCTGGGTCAGGGGCGAGATGACGGTTGTGTCAAACAAGATGCTGCTGACAGCTCAGCGTCCACCAGAACAGATCGTGAAAACAACACGTCAAACGATGCGTCATGAACCTTCTGATCTTCCTTAAAGAACGTCACTTTCTCTTTTTATCTCTCGGAATATTGCTTAAACTGTTTTGCTGATATAGCCATATCTGCACGCAACACTTAGTGCGTTACTTTTTGTTTCTTACGAGACGAAGCCACAATCTCTTCCCCCCCCCCCCCCCCCCTTAAGGGCTAATCGTCTCACACTGTGGGTAGGGCATTCCAAATAAAAAGAGCGAGGAGTGTAAAACAGATTTTTAGTGTAGTCGGATTGCTGTAAGTCTGAATGCACTCCTCGCGAGAAAAGACTCAATATTCTGCCTCACTGGTTTTGTCCGCTGATCCTTTTGCTGATTTTGAACCTAACAGATTTTTGGGGTCTCGTTCCGGGGTCTCAATAGACCTATTTCGGGATTCCAGCTGACTTTTCGACCCAGGACAAGTCCTTGGCCAAGGCATATAGAGGAAACCCTTTTCACGGGGCTGACTCCTATTACTCCTGTAAGTAACCCCTTCAGGAGTCATGACATCATATGACCTGGGCGCCACATTGTCCACCACCCGTGCCTCAACATTCCAACCTTTCCCGTCATGCATCCTAACTTTATCCAAATGGCGCAGACATTCCAGTTCCCGAGACCCTCTGTCGTACAGTCGTTTTTGCTCACGCTTTTGTTTCCTCCTTGCAAGTAACACACCGTCGTCGGCCTGGCACGTTTCGGGCTCCACCAGCACAGGCAATCTCGTCCTCAATCTCCTGTTGAACATCAGCTCTGCGGGAGACCGTCTGTGTTTCAGGGGAGCATCCCTGTAATTGAGCAGAGCGAGGTATGGGTCAGAGCTAGAGTCCAAGGCTTTCTTAATCAGGCGTTTGACAATCTTGATGCCGTTCTCCACCAATCCATTAGACCAGGGGTCACCAACACGGTGCCCGCGGGCACCAGGTAGCCCGTGAGGTCCGCATGAGTCGCCCGCGGGACTGTTCTAAAATTAGCTCAAATAGCGGCACTTGTCAGTGAGCTGCATCTATTTATTTTACAGTCAAACCTCGGTTTCCGAACGTCCCGGTTCTCGAACAAATCGGAATTTGAACAAAAAATTCGAGATTTTTATGCTTCGGTTGTTGAACAAAATTCGGAGGTCGAACCTCACGAGATGAGCCGGGAGGACCCGAGAAAACCCGACCGCGCGGCCCGGATGCCGACTGAATCTGTAGTAATTGTATTTTCGTTACTTTGAGGATTGTATTAATCCCTAATCATGCCTCCAAAGAAAGCAAGTGGGAGCATTAAGCCATCCTATAACACAAAGACGCTCTTAAAGCAATGCGACACTGAGCGCCCGGCGCGCTGCAGTTGCGCGATCGGACCAAATAAAGCTCCCCGAGCACTGAAGTCCACTTAAATTTTAGAAAGTACATCAGGACTTTAAAAATATTTTCTAAATTTCAGCGACGGCTCTGTCACAATAATGCGACCAGCGCTGTGCAGTTGCGCGGTCGGCGACGCGCTACGGTTGCGCGTTCGGTGGTGCGCTGCAGTTGCGCGATCGGAGAAAAATGCGCAAATGAAAAAAAAAAAAAAAAAAAAAAAAAAAAAAAGGGGGGGGGGGTTTTAGTCTTGGAACGGACTAAAATTTTTTCTATTATTTGTAATGGGAAAAATGGATTCGGAATTCGACCGATTTGCTTCTCGAACCGCCTTCTGGAACGGATTGTGGTCGAAAACCGAGGTTTGACTTTATTTTTGCTATTCTTGTTAAAATCACATACATGAGAACTGGAAATGACAATAATAACAAAGTGAAAGCTAAATTGAGTAAATTGGCTATTTCAGAAGTGTGTGTCAAACTGGTAGCCTTTTGCCTTAATCAGTACCCAGGAAGTAGCTCTCGGTTTAAGAAAGGTTGGTGACCCCTGCATTAGACTGTGGGTATAAAGAACTAGAGGTGATGTGCTTAAATCCATATGACTCGGCGAAGTCCCTGAAATGCCGGCAGTGAAACCGAGGTCCGTTGTCTGTTCGTACTATTGATGGGATCCCGTGACGTGCGAAGAATGACTTGATGTGGGTCATCACTGTATTTGCTGAGGTGTCCTTTAATATAGCAATTTCAGGGAAATGAGAATAATAGTCCATCAGTAGCACATAGTCCTTGCCATGCAAGTTGAAGAGATCAATTCCCACTTTACTCCAAGGATCTCTAATTTCACTCTCCTCAATCCACATCTTTCTGTTGTTTAGTCCTATATTTCAGACAGATTTCACATGATCTCACCGTGTCTTCTATCGCACTGCTCATCTTGGGCCAGTATAGTACCGCTTTTGCCCGTCTTTTACATTTTTCCATGCCCAAATGGCCCTCATGAATCTTTTTTAGCATGTCTATCTGTAGCACCTTGGGGACCACTATTCTAGATCCTCTCAGTACCACCCTATCTATAATCAACAACTCGTCAACGAAATTACCATATGGAGCTGGTAAAGTGTCTGGCGACCACCCACTTTTTATGGCCCTCATGAGTTTCTGAAGGACTTCATCTTTAGCAGTTGCTACAGCCAAACTTGCCCACATTGTATCAGACACTGGGCAGCTCTTTCTTACAAGGTTCACATGCACAGTTTCATTTTTATCATGCTGGATGTTAGGTTCTCTACTATCATACGCCTGAGACAGTGTATCAGCCACTAGCAGTTGTTTTCCTGGGCTGTATTCTAGCTTCAGGTCGTATTTCTGCATACTCAAAAACAGCCTTTGGACCCTGGGGGCCGCGTATGCTAGACCCTTTTTAACAATGGTGACAAGTGGTTTGTCATCAGTCTTTGCCCACACTGTTCTACCATATATGTATGTAAACATGGAACTTCTCAAATGCATAGGACAGGGCCAGCACTTCTTTTTCGATCTGCGCATAATTACATTCAGCCCCTGTGAGCGCTCTGGAGGCATATGCCACAGGTCTTCCATATTCCTGAAGTAGAACTGCCCCTAACCCTGATTTAGAAGCATCTGTCGAGATTTCTGTTTTGCACCTTTCGTCATAAAACCTTAACACAGGGGCCTTTACGATTAATTGTTGTAGTTCCTCAAACTCCTTTTGTTAGGTTCAAAATCAGCAAAAGGATCAGCAGACAAAACCAGTGAGGCAGAATATTGAGTCTTTTCTCGCGAGGAGTGCATCCAGACTTACAGCAATCCGAATACACTAAAGGTCTGTTTACACTCCTCACTCTTTTTATTTAGGAATGCCCTACCCACAATGTGAGACTAGCCCCTGAGGTGGGGGGAAGCGTGGGCTTTGTCTCATGAGAGAAGAAACGAGATTCTATGTGAAAAAAGAAGTCACAGACAAGATGTCATGAGAAACGAAAAGAGTGCAAGGACAAAATGCTATGTGAAATAAGAAGTCACAGACAAGACACCATGAGAAAAGAGTGCAAGGACAAAATGCCATGTGCAGACATCAACAAAATAGTTTGAGCTATCAACAGCTTTCTTGGATTCCCAGAGATGTAGAAGGTCAGAAAGCTCCAGACAGCATCGTTTGACTTGTTGTGAACTGGTGGACGTCTGCAAGGCGAAACAGCAAGCATTCTGTGCAATAACTTTATTAATAAGTACTCATTAGGGAACGCATGATAACATATATATACAATTTATCTAACACCTTTTGATGATTATTATTCCAACACCATTCTGTGGTTTTGCATAGCAAGCCTCTCATCTGGGCTGTATGTAATGACAGGTTAGGTACAAATCTACCAACATAGTTTACCATGCCCAGAAAGCGTTGCACAGCCTCTTTATCTGTAGGTGGTGGCATGTTCTTGATGGCGGTTATCCTACTCTGACTGACCTGGAGTCCCTCTGCCGTTAACACTTCACCTAAATATGTGATTTTTGTTTTTCTGAATTCACATTTTTTTTGCATTTAGCTTCAACCCATGTGACTGGGCAGCTTCTAAAGCTTGAGTTAGCCTGGCATCATGTTCTTCAATAGTGGATCCACTAATCCAGGGGTGGGCAATTCCGGTCCTCTAGGGCCGGTATCCTGCATGTTTTCTATGTCACCCTGTTGCAACGCACCTGATTCAAATGGTCAGATAATTAGCAAGGTCTGCAGAAGCTGGATAACAATCCTGATCATTTGAAGCAGGTGTGTTGCAGCAGGGAGACCTATATAACATGCAGGGCACTTGCCCTCGAGGGCCGGAATTGCCCTAGACCTTAGCGCCAAGCACCCTGTTAAATATTTGCTGTATAGTTCTGTGGAAGACTTCAGGTGCGGATGTTAGACCAAAAGGCAGTCTCTTAAAGGAGTAACGCCCGAACGGAGTGTTAAAAGTACAAATCCTGGAGCTTTCCTTGTCCAGGCAGACTTGCCAAAACCCGGAGGAAGCATCTAACTGAAAAATATTTTGCTCCCGTTAGTTCTCCAAAAATCTCTTGCCTTGTTGGAAGTGCTCCCTTTTAACACTTTTGTTAAGTTTTTTTTGGTCGATACACAACCTTAGCGGTTTGTCAGGTCTTTCCACAATTACCAGCGAGTGGACCCATTCGGTGGGTTCTTCAACCCTTTCAATGATATTGAGTTCTTCCAGCCGCTGCAATTCTACTTTGAGTTTATCCCTTATGGCTAGCAGTACTTTACGAGGTGGGTGAATTATTGGTTTGTAGTTGTCTTCCAACTGTATTTTGTGTATCATCTGGAGTTTTCCTATTCCTTGAAATACGTTGGCATATTCATCCTCTATGGGACACACAGACTTTTGGTTGTCAACAGTGTGTACCCTTTTTACTAGTCCCAACAGGATGCTTGCTTTTAAGCCTCGAAGTGATGAAATCTTCTTGCTCTTTACAATAACAAACTCCAGTTCATGGACTTTTTTGCCATCCCTCAACATCATCTTACATTTACCCATGTGCGGAATTATTTCCCCAGTGTATGCCCTCAGTCTCAATTTAGTCTTTGTCATCTATGAGGGGCTTTACCTGCAAGTTGGGCAGTTCAGTCTCCATGATGATGTTCGCTTGAGCTCCTGTGTCCACCTTGAATGTGATGTCCGCTCCATTCATGTTGTATGTCGCAGTCCACTCCTCGTCATCAGACTGTGATACGTTGATTGATCCCACAAAGAGCTTCTCTGCATCCTCGTCGTCAGAACCTTGGACAAGGTTCACTTTCCTATCCCGATCTCTGGGCCTCCTTTGTCTGCATGTACGTGCGAAGTGATTTCTCAACCCGCAGAGTCGGCATTCTCTTCCAAAAGTCGGACATTGACAAGGCAGGTGTACTCCTCCACAACTTCCACATGAGCGTTGTTGCTGCTCCTTGATGACATAGTTCTTCGGGAATCTAGTCACTTGGTTTCCGGTGCGTCTGTTAATGACGGTTCAACAATAATGATTGTTTGCACCTCGAACTCAGCCTCACTTGTCGCGCCCCCATCCATGAATTTTAGGCGCTGCTGGATGACCTCCCTGGCCTGACATATCTGGACAGCCCTGTCCAGGGTAAGGTCCATCTCACCCAGAAGCTTTTCTCAGAGTCGTTTATCACGAACACCCATTACAATTCGATCTCTGGTGAGGGAATCAGCCATTGCACGAAATTGCACGACTGACGTTTGAGCTTCAGGTCTGTGATAAATTCCTCCGCTGACTCAGTCTCTGTTTGATTTCTGGAGTTGGTCACAGACCTTTTGTTAGGGTTGTGAAGGAATGGGGTCAAAATACAAAAAGTCCTGCCTAGCTACAAAAACAGATGTGCTCAAACCTCATTGAATAAAGTACATAAGCAGACAAGTATATTCACATATTAAATCAATAAAAGAAACATTTTAAGCATATAATTATACCTACACACCAAATCAATAAAGAAGACATAACTAGACATTTTTGATAAGTGGTAATGAGAAAGGTTTTGTTGGATTTTGTCCACAATTTAGGGAGCGCGTTATCTGCACCTCACGGCAAAAGCCTTTGCCAATCATCTGTTATCCAATTTACTCACTGCATGCTCGTTTGATTTCTTCAGATTTAGGAAAATGCAAAGACACTGAAGCAGAAATTAGACTTAGACAGATTGGTTGAGTTCAATCACAATTCTTGTTCAAAAAGCTCTGTTTTCAGGAAAGTGCAATACAGCGCTGGGCCCTTCAAGAGCGGAAAGTCTCCATTCAGAAAAGGCAAAGTCCAAGGTTGTTAGATCAGTTTTATATTCAGTAGCACATGTTGGAATAATTTTAAGTGAAGCTCTGGCCTGCCAGACCTGGAGGCCTCGCCTTTACGAGTTTATCTTTTCCTTTTATCTCTTTGTTCCTTTTATGTGATAGGGATGTCTTTTGATCCCTGTCAGCCATTTGTACCTTTCCTGTCCTTATGTTGTCTGTGTGTTTTGGTTCCCGTAAGAGTCCTTCACTAACAATGAGCAGGGCTTATTTGCATAGGTGAAATGTTCTTTGTTTGATTCACAGGAACTTCATTCCTTCTATTTAGATATAGGTTTGGTTCATAGATTGTAGTTTATCAGACCTGTTTTTCTTTGTTGAGGGATACATACAGTTAGAAGTAGTTGCATTAAAGTTATCCCATATTTACTCAATGTTTGTTTAAGGAACTGCATACCGGTTACCTCACGTTTGCTTAATGTGTGTTGAAATGTTTAGGACAAGTTACTTATTACTATTGTGTGTTAATTACCGAGTAGATAAAGTTAGCAAAGGTCTAGTTGCATTTGTTCCACAGCAAAGCGGCAATCAACGTGCGTCAGGACATTTGTTGACCTCGAGGACAGGTCAGCCAACTGTGAAGGAAGACAGCTGCGGACGGCCTCTGCGGGGGGTCAAGAGCCAACAGCGAAGTGCTAATTCACACCACACTACATTCTTTTGCTAATCAGCGTTGCTACAGACACAATCCCCCCTCCCTTTAGTGTAGCAACGCCTCTGTAACCAGGGCAACCATAACATTAAAAAGAGGGGCACGTGGAGTAAAGACTCAGAACTGATGGAGGTTGTAACTGAGATTGCTTGCTCTATCGTTCTCCTCGCGAGTAAACCTGTTCTGGTTGTCTTCTCCTCTTCATTCCAGCGAGTAATTTAATGTCTAATCGTATTTAGACCCAACATTTAATTGGTCCTTCGAGCCGGATGCCAACACACCTGAGGATTCCAGCGGACGGCAGCAGAGATCCAGAAAGACCGCGCGCGGCAGGACCTTCCTAGGTGGGGTCCTAGAATCCTTTTCAAAGGCTGGCTGTCTGCTCGTCAGCTGGGATCTAAGGGTTGAAGGCAGTCCGAGGTGCAGAGGTGAAGAGAACCAGAGGGTGAGTTTGTTTTTTTTTAAAAGGAATGAGCGGCCGAGGGCTCGGTGCCCTATAAAAGTCCTAGGACAGAACGGAGAGGTTCGTTCTAAAGGTACCTAAACGGAAAGGTCCGTTTAAATAAAAGTTACACAACGCCAGTGTAACAAACCGGTTAAAGGACAGAGGTGTCCGACGGGGAGGCCCGTCAAAAGTAAAAGGTCAGCGGAAGTCCACGTGATGCCGAAAATTCCGTAATACTGAGTGATTGAGAGTGTGAATGGGAGTACGTATCACTAGATACAGTATTCCATATTAAAGCAGTGGGGAGCACATAACGTGGTTCTGTGGACGCAATAGGCAAGGATTCTCCACCAGAACGCTGGTAGAAGTGAGAATCACCACAGGATCTTTTCGTTATCCCACTGGAAACACCCGACTTTAGAAACCCCTATGGTTTTACAGTCGGGACCAAATTGATTAAAATGGGGAACGGGAAGAGTAAAAATAATATCCGAGATAATCTTAAATGTAAAGATAGGAAAATAATTGAAAGGCGGGATCCTGACCGATTTAAAAACCTCGATAAATGGTTTAAGAAATATAAATTTGAGGGACAACTAAAAACAACCAAATTGATAGAACTTAGAGGCGCCATGAAAGAGGAAACAAAGAGAGACCCTAGAAAGATGAAAAAAGAAGGAGATGAGGATGTGGTGTTTTGGCTCAAAGTAGCAGCAGAGAGAGAGAGGGGAGAAAAAGAGAGAGTGGAAAAGGCACTGTATTGTAGGAAGGAAGATGATGAGACTGGGCCTAATAATAGGCAGGCAAGAGATGATCAAAATTTACAGAGAGCTAGAGAAGAAGGGGGAGGTGTAGAGGAAGTAGAGAAGCACGTAGGGAAAGCACATGCTACAACTTCAAAACATAAGGTCATAGAGAAGTTGTATCCACAAATACCCGACACTGGTGCACAAGAGGGGTCAAACCCCCCTTATGGGTTAACAGACAGAGCCACCAGACAGAAAAACCCAATAGAAATGGATAGGTCAAAGGAAATGAGAGCAAATTATACAGAGAAAGGGAGAACAAAGCAAAATGATAATGAAACCTTTGATGAATATCGAGTGCGCATGACAAAAGTGTTTAAAACACACAGTGGGCTGGTGGAAGATATTGCGCCTCAAGGTGCTTATCAACAGCAATTAAAAAATGCCATCCACGCAGGGTCCAGGCCAGCAATACAAGGCTGGGTGATCAAACATTATATAGGCATGAACACCGGAACTTTGGAGGAATACATAAATCACGCCCTCCATGCAGAAAAAGTCAAAGAAAAACAGAAACAAGTGAAAGCGACAAAAGACATTTTTTTGGTAGATGAGAACAGTGAACCTTTCTACCAAGATACAGGCAGAGGGTGGAAAGGTCAGAGGGGGCGAGGAGCCACTAGTAGAGGAGGCTCCAAGGGCCACGGGAGAGGATTTGTACCTTATAGTGAACGTGAATGTTGGAATTGTGGAGAAAAGGGCCACATGGCACACAATTGTCCATATAAACAAAACAATAATGACTAGTACAAGATCAAAATAAATCAGATTCTCATGTAATAAAGTGGGGACCTGGCAGCCAAAATTAAAGAGAAATTAGCTTAAATATACAGGAGATATTTGTGTTAAAAGGATAAAGTAAGATAAAGAAACACTGAAGTTAAAATTTGCAAAATAAATGGAACTGAATTACGAATAGCTCCTGAAACTAAAATGGAGAATAAATCTGACATGTAAGATGAGCAAAAAGGGTGTTCTTAGTACGCTCTATGTGGTCTTATATGTTGTGCGTCAACCTTTTGTGCTGGTGTTTGTGTGTGCGTGTGCGCAGAGGATCCTCATGAATGTTGTGTATATGTGTGAGCGTGTGAGTGAGATGTGTGTCCTATGTGTGTTCAGGAGGCTGTTGAGCAATAATAAGGTAATTGAGAAGTGGGTGATGGTGTGCTTAAGTTGGTTGGAGAACCTAAGATGAGCAGTGTGTGGCAGTAGAGAAAATAAGACGTGTGTGGCAGAAGGTGACGAGAACGGTGGCTTGATAGGAAGCGTGCCTGCGCTCGCGCGTAGTCGCGGGTCGGGGCTGTGCGCGTAGGCCTGTGCTATGCTCGTGTGGGCGGTGGGCCGGCATCATGATTGTTGCAGGAAATGGCCAGCCTGTGATCAATCAACATTGATGCCGCGTCCCCCCCCTCGCACGGGGGGTGCTATGGCTGTGAGCGAGGCAGGGAAAGTGTGAGTTTCTCAGAGAATGTTTGAAGCAGGGTGATGCTTAAGGAAGATGTGACAACATTAGCATGAAGGAATAAAGGCACTGATAAAAAAAAAAAAAAAAATAAAAAAAAAAGAGGGTATAACCAAAACGTCAAAATAGAGGATGACGTTTGCGCAGCGTTGTTTGTGATCTGTGTCTCTGCTGTTTTTGTGTTGTTTGTGTGCTGTCAGTGTTATGTGTTAAAAGGATGAAATTGGCTAATATACGTAGGTGCACAAAATAAATTATTAGACTGAAGTCTATCTGATTTGCACCGCAAAAAAAAAAGAAAAAAAAAAAATCAATTTTGAAAAAATAGAAAGTAAAGAAAAGCAAGCAATTTGTTTATGGGCAGAAACTGGTCCACACTGCATTAATGCCTAGCCTTGATGAAACAAAATTTGAGAGACGGAAAGAACTTGCTTTCTGGAATTGGATGAAGAAAAATTATGTAATAACGACATTTTAAAGCTAAATTTAAAATTTGAGAATAAGAGAGCGATTGAGCTAGTTAAAGTTAAGAAACAACAACAATTAACTATTATATTAATTCACTGTCAGTTATTTTGTTGTTTTTTTTTCCGATTGGTGGATTGGTTTGTCACTTTGAGAAAGAAAAACTTCCGATGCAAATGGGCAGCAATATTATGTGCTCGTACAAATGACCCGATACACATGGGCAGCAATATTGAGCCATGAAGTTGTCACGTGATGTTGACTTGACACATGGCTCAACAGGGGGGATGAAAGGGCAGTTCAGTCGGCTTTATACAACATATGGATTTGATTCATATACAAAACATTTATAAAAAAAAAAAATTGTAAAGCTTGTTTACCATGTGCTAAACTCAATCCACAGGGTTATAATGCCTGGTCATAATAGATGCATTCTCAAAATGGATTGAATTGGCTTCAAAGTAAACACTGAATGCCTTAACAGTGGCAAAAATGTTATGTAACGAGATAATACTTTGGCAACAACAGCTGTAGAAGTTAAAGAATGAAATTAATATCTCTAAAATGAATGTTTGATAATTGGTTTCAGGTAACTACCTATAAGAGTAACTGGTAAAAGAAACGATTGATTGCTAAATGGAAAAACAAGCTGCAAACCAGAGAGAAAAAAAAAAAGAAAAAAAAATGAATATGTCATGTGTATGCGTTTGCGACCGATTCTTTATGTTGTACCATTACCATTGACCAAAGATTGTGTGAAATCTGTCACGTCTACTGATTGTGAAATGTGCAACAGAGCGTTCTATATAGTATCCGTTGAGGAAAAGAAAAGAAACCACTGCTTCTAGAGAATGTAGTCAAGCAAAATTGTATATGTATCGACACGCCAAGATCTGGGGAAAAGCTGGTAAAAACCAAAATGTCTTTAAATTTGTGAGGCGACGATGATCTGACTTTAATTGATGCAATTAGAGTCCCCAGAGGAGTTCCTGATTAATAAGAATTAATTGACCAAATTGCAGCAGGATGGGAGTCTTCCATTTGTTGGTGGTGTACGATAAACAAAAACGTAGACAGGATAAATTACATCCATTACAACGTGCAAAAATTGGGCAATTGGACACAAGCGGGGCTTGAGGCAGTGCATGAACAGCTAGCCACGACTTCCCTAATGGCCTTCCAGAATCGCCCAGAATCGCATTGCTCTTGATATGTTGTTGTCTGAGAAAGGAGGGGTCTGTGCAATGTTCGGAGAACAGTGCTGTACCTTTATCCCCAACAACACCGCCCCTGATGGGAGCCTGACAAAGGCCATTGAAGGCCTGCGATCCCTCAACACGAGGATGAAAGAGCGCTCTGGCGTGGACACATCAATGTGGGACAACTGGATGCATGCCTTTGGGAAGTATAAAGCACTTGTGTCCTCAATTATAATATCAGTTGCAGTTTTTACTGCTATACTCACCTTGTGTGGATGTTGTTGTATTCCGTGTCTGCGTGCTCTGTTTAACCGTCTCATCACTACAGCAATATCGCCCATGGAAGACAAGATGGCCCGGGTATGCCTAATGTCTGAACGCCAACATGTTGATGATAACGATGAAGATGAAATTTTTGCACTTGAGTTTACAGACTTTTTTCCAGATCTGGGTGTTTCCGAATGATGATGATGCACCAATTAACCTTTTGGGTGTAAACATATTTGTGCTCATACCTGTGATCCGACAACTGAAAATCGAGTGAAGTGGGTGTTTTTGGTGATGTAAAATTTGAGCAAATATGTGATAAACAGGGGGAAATGTTGGAATAATTTTAAGTGAAGCTCTGGCCTGCCAGACCTGGAGGCCTCGCCTTTACGAGTTTATCTTTTCCTTTTATCTCTTTGTTCCTTTTATGTGATAGGGATGTCTTTTGATCCCTGTCAGCCATTTGTACCTTTCCTGTCCTTATGTTGTCTGTGTGTTTTGGTTCCCGTAAGAGTCCTTCACTAACAATGAGCAGGGCTTATTTGCATAGGTGAAATGTTCTTTGTTTGATTCACAGGAACTTCATTCCTTCTATTTAGATATAGGTTTGGTTCATAGATTGTAGTTTATCAGACCTGTTTTTCTTTGTTGAGGGATACATACAGTTAGAAGTAGTTGCATTAAAGTTATCCCATATTTACTCAATGTTTGTTTAAGGAACTGCATACCGGTTACCTCACGTTTGCTTAATGTGTGTTGAAATGTTTAGGACAAGTTACTTATTACTATTGTGTGTTAATTACCGAGTAGATAAAGTTAGCAAAGGTCTAGTTGCATTTGTTCCACAGCAAAGCGGCAATCAACGTGCGTCAGGACATTTGTTGACCTCGAGGACAGGTCAGCCAACTGTGAAGGAAGACAGCTGCGGACGGCCTCTGCGGGGGGTCAAGAGCCAACAGCGAAGTGCTAATTCACACCACACTACATTCTTTTGCTAATCAGCGTTGCTACAGACACAATCCCCCCTCCCTTTAGTGTAGCAACGCCTCTGTAACCAGGGCAACCATAACATTAAAAAGAGGGGCACGTGGAGTAAAGACTCAGAACTGATGGAGGTTGTAACTGAGATTGCTTGCTCTATCGTTCTCCTCGCGAGTAAACCTGTTCTGGTTGTCTTCTCCTCTTCATTCCAGCGAGTAATTTAATGTCTAATCGTATTTAGACCCAACACACATTGTGGGCCGGGATTGATGGGCGATGAGTCTTCGGGGTGGGCCAAGTTCGAAGGAGAGTCTGCTTCCATGGGAGTGGTGCTGGTTATGGGCGATTCGGTGTGTAGGTGGGGGGCTGTTGGTATGTGTGTGTGGAGGGGGCTGTCTTCCATCCCGTCTCTCGGCCTTGGCGATCATCTTTGGCCGAGTTCTCGGGTGGCTCCTTCTGGCACCTGCTGGTTTTATCTCCACGTGACCTTCCTGTGAACATTCTCCTCCAATCTTGGACATACACTATCGTACGTCATTCTTCCAATTGTGTCATCTTGTGCGAATTTATGTTAGCTTTTGGCTGTGACATCATTAATCTATTGCTCTTACCTGACTATGTAAAGTTTGTGCTTTTGATACTTCATGTCTTTGCTTACGTCATTATATTCTTAGTTTAATCACGTTTCCAACCGTATCTTTTCTTTGTTAGGCCAAAATATTTCCCTCTGTGCAGAACGTTCAGTAGTAATCAAAAACTGGCGTCTAGCATTAGTCAAAACATAAGATACAATCAAGTACTAAACGGTCAAGACGACTCTGGCTGTGTCCATGATTCAGAGAAAAAACATCAGGCATGCATTCCACAGTTCCTTAAGGGTCATTAAGCTATTTAGGCAATATATCAAAAGTCATTTGTTATTTCAAAGTCCTCAGAAATATATCAGATCATAAAGTTATAAAAACCTTTCTCATCACCACTTATCAAAAATGTCTAGTTATGTCTTCTTTATTGATTTGGTGTGTAGGTATAATTATATGCTTAAAATGTTTCTTTTATTTATTTATTTAATATGTGAATATACTTGTTTGCTTATGTCCTTTACTCAATGAGGTTTGAGCATATCTGTTTTTGTAGCGAGGCAGGACTTTTTGTATTTCGACCTCATTCCTTCACTCCCTCTGTTGACCTCAGTTTAACTGAGGTCACCAAAATCGTTGATGCCACCAGGGTCCCTCTGTTGGCACACCACGTCCCTCTGTGGAGCCGCCAACGAGTGAGAAAAATAAATATAGATAAAATTCATACCCAGACATTTGTAAAAGATGGAGAGTGGAAAGGCAATTGGCCTAGACGACATTCCAGTGACAGCATGGAACTATCAAGGAGAGATGGCAAGGGAGATTTTTTAAAAAGCGAGAAGTTCCCCGGAAAGGTGTTGACTTCTATTCCTTATTTCAGACCACGGTGATGCGCAGAACTATAGTAGCTACAGAGGCGTTATGTTGATTAAGCAAAGCATGAAGTTATCGGAAAGAATGTTCGAAGCGAGGCTTGGAAATCTATTGGCCAAAATAATGGAGAGTGTGGCAGAGACAAAGATAGGACATGCAGATGGTTGGTGGTGTTAGGGTTTTCCAGGTTATCTTTATCGTAGGATTATGTTGGAATGTAGACTATAATGATTAACCAATCTTGTCTTGCTCTCACAACGTAGTAAAGTGGTTGCTTCCTCTGCTTGAGTGACCAGCTGCAGAGGAAGCAATCAAAGTTGTTCTGTTTCCCACAACATCGTAAAACACCCCCTGCTCTGATCTTACCAGAGGCCGGGGGTTCACCAAACCTGTCCACTCTCACCCCCACTCTGTTCCTCCTAATAAATATGCCCTTGCAGGAAGGAGACTTCTCAGACTTCATTCGATAATCGCTGTTCAGACAGCGACGAATGGACTCTCCACCTGCAGGTGTCTAAAAGAACTTGCTTGTCTCCTGTTTGGTTCTTGCAAAATAAGTTGGAGTGAGCAAATCTCTAACAGGTGGTACAGAAAGATATGGAAACGATCGCTCTGCAGTCGCGGCCCCTAACAGGAGCAGCCGAAAGAAGTGGAAGATGAGAAAGAAAATCTGAAAGAGAAATACA
The DNA here is from genome assembly GCF_024217435.2 of Syngnathus scovelli. Classification (NCBI taxonomy): domain Eukaryota; kingdom Metazoa; phylum Chordata; class Actinopteri; order Syngnathiformes; family Syngnathidae; genus Syngnathus; species Syngnathus scovelli. Next base: position 9,292,693 of record NC_090861.1, read on the forward strand.
TAAACAAACAACGAAATACATACATACATATATAGTACATACATATAGACAGACAGACATCGAACGATTGCCCATTCGGTCACTCAGCCCTTCAGTCAGTCACTCAATGAATCACTCAATCAATCAATAAACCAACCAATCAATCAATCAACCAACCAATCAATCAATCAACCACTCAATCAATCAATCACACAGGTGTTAACTAATTTGTAATTGTATTGCAAGCAATTTGAACTCTCATGGAATATGATGATGTCCATATCTGTTTTATCAAATTCTAATCGTACTTTACCTTTGTATAAGGCACAGGTGTCAAACTCAAGGCCTGGGGGCCAGATGGAGCCCGCCACATGATTTTATGCGGCCCGCGAAGACAAATTGTGCTTTTTATTCACGTGTCATTACTCGAATTGCAAATTGTCTTCACTTTTAATAATATTTGATTTTTAAATATTAGACCAGTTTTTGTCTGATTTGAAAGCGAGTTACTTGTCAGTTTGTTTTGTAGCTTTTACTCTATATAATATGAGGTGCTCACACATTTATTTGGGTATGACAGTCATACCGGTCCTCTGAAAGAAGCTATGACTACACTGCGGCCCGTGAACAAATGAGTTTGACCCCCCTGGTACAAGGGATAGCCTTCTCATTGATCAATCACGTATCTTAAATCATGCTTTTCCTCCTTTGAAGCGACTATGTACTTCAAACCCAAACAGCACCATTTTATAGGGAAAAAAACTTGTCGAATCTATTTGTTTCCGACATAATACTTCCGCAATCATCTTAAATTTGTTCAGTTTATCAATCCCTTCCATTGTTTATCCTGCAAAGGAATCACGTGAATAATGTGTTATTCAAACTTTAACGTTCATAATCCACCTGTTCCCAATTTGTTTGGAGTCTGTATGTTATTGTTCTAATTTTTTACATTTAATACTTTCCCACCTATTTGATCCTATCTTGTGAAGGTCTACAGTTTATTATAAGCTATTTTGAAACTCTTCACACTTTTTACCAGGCTTTGGCTCCATCTCATGATGTTGTCTCCCATTCACTTCATTTCTGCCAAGCTGCTTCTTCTCCTCCGTCCAGCATGTTGAAGACTTAAAAACCATCAAATCTGAAAACACTTAAAATCTCACAATTCCCCCCTTTGTTTTTTTTTGTTTTGTTTTTCTACCTCCCCCTTTTGACACATTGTTAAAAAGTAAAAATAACAATGTCCATGGTGACATACCCATCGCCAGCTGGACTTCGGTGTACCTCCAGATGCCATCCTAGCCTGGAATCACCAATTCTCAGTCCCTGAAACTCGACTGGCAGCATCTCACATGGCTGTATGAACAAAAGCCACCACCCACCTGTAGCTGTGCATGCAGCTCTCCGTACAATAAACATCCATAATACCAAAAAATAAAATTCATAATGATAAAAATAATAATCCACACACGGGCGCATGTCAAACGCATGAAATAGAAAATTGGAGCCTGCCGAGCCTGTCATGAAACCGATCACATTTACAAACTCCTTATGAAAAGTAAGGGGTTAGTTGTTAATGCATGTTCACAGACATGACACAAAATTCTCCAAGACTGCAGTTGACAACCTGCAAAGTAAAGCAAGTTTAACAAATAAAGCACAATCTGCTCCCTGGGTTGCTGTTAGAGGCTGCAATACAATTAGGTAAAACATCAAAACAAAGCAAGTCATCACAAATTCCGTCACATACATTTCGTCACACTGTCAGGTAAGTTCAGAGTTGTTGTCATACACTGTCTTGGCTCAGAGTCTTGACTGTCAATGCTAGTATAGTCACGTCTGGTCACAATCTTGAAATGGGCCTTCTCCATTGAAGTATTTTGTTGTCAATGGTGCCCCAGAGTAATCCTAAACCCATATTTAGTCCAAAATGAGCCCTGATCAGCCTCTTCGCTTTCACACCCAATTTTCTACAGAAATGAATAATTCTAGTTATTATTGTTAATCATCCGTGGCCCTCGTAAGGACAAGCCGCACCAGTAATGGATGGATGGATGGATTGTTAATCCTAACCCCAAGTGCCTATCATAAATTGCCATTTAAATCAATTGTCGCAAGGGTCATGTCATTGTATTGGTTATTTAAAGCCCTACTGTATTACTATTTTGCTGACTATCCAGAATTCCAACTTTCTTATGGACCCTCACCCCTTCAAGCTGAAATATGCATCCTATAAATCAGTCGCAGTTGATGTGTAATTAAATTCTGTTGTTTTGATAAAGGTCAATTAAGTTTAGCAATTCAGCCTTCTGTTGCCCGAATCCAAATTTTCACTGGTCCAATTATGAAATTTCATTATTTCAGTTAGATTAATTATGTCTTCGAAATGCTAAGTTGCATATAAAAATTTATGATTCAAATGATTTAATTTCTATTGATCAATGTCCACTTTACGAAGTTTCTGATCACGCTGTCGTATAATTTGTCAGTGCATTTTCACTGTCCATATCTATGTATTTTGTTTTTTATCCCCGTTTCAGTGTCAATAAGCAGCCTTATTATTCCCTCTTTTATCAAAACTCCTCAGTTATGTCTGCCCCAGCACCCAAACACACTTCCATCCCTTTTGTCCCACACTCCACCAACTTTGTAATGCTTCAGGAGTCTTTAGCAATGTGTCCAGTTTGACTTCATGTGACTCATGCAAGTCTTTAGCAGCCTCTCCTCTTAGATTCTCATGATGATGATTCAGGGCTGGACCGTCCGCCATTCTCAAATGCGTCCACCTTGTCTTTGTTCTTTCAGTCCATTTTCTTTTTGATCTGCAACTGTGTGTATTCCACCAACTATATGGTTCTTGTCCTGTGAAGAGCTGTGCTTGCCCCCTTCAAGCATGATAACAGTTCCTGTTGTTCTCCCAAAGGTCAAAGGCCAGGGACAGTCCTCTGTTGATTTTGAGGCAGCCAGTAGAGTACAAGGACTCAGTTCAGGACTTGTGCCATGCGCTAGGGCAGAACACACTGGGACACAAATTTCACAAAACTATCTTCGTGTTATCAGTCTTCATGTGTAGTATTTGTTCCTTACACCCCAAATCTTCCCATTAACATATTGTATCCTATCAGTTGCGCACACTCATCATCTTACTATCAAGCCGCCCTTATCAAAAGCTTTTTTTTTTTTTTTTTGAGTAATCCATCCACCCTACCCATTAACACGGCTAAAATCCTTGTTCCAGTGTTTATCAAATGTTGGGTCTAAATACGATTAGACATTAAATCACTCGCTGGAATGAAGAGGAGAAGACAACCAGAACAGGTTTACTCGCGAGGAGAACGATAGAGAAAGCAATCTCAGTTACAACCTCCATCAGTTCTGAGTCCTTACTCCACGTGCCCCTCTTTTTAATGTTATGGTTGCCCTGGTTACAGAGGCGTTGCTACACTAAGGGAGGGGGGATTGTGTCTGTAGCAACGCTGATTAGCAAAAGAATGTAGTGTGGTGTGAATTAGCACTTCGTTGTTGGCTCTTGACCCCCCGCAGAGGCCGTCCCCAGCTGTCCTCCCTCAGTTGGCTGACTCTTCCTCGACCGGGGTCAAATACCCTGAAGCACGTTGATTGCCGCTTTGCTGTGGAACAAATGCAACTAGACCTTTGCTAACTTTATCTACTTGGTAATTAACACATAATAATAATAAGTAACTTGTCCTAAACATTTCAACACACATTAAACAAATGTGAGGTAACCGGTATGCAGTTCCTTAAACAAACATTGAGTAAATATGGGATAACTTTTATGCAACTACTTCTAACTGTATGTAACCCTTAACAAAGAAGAACAGGTCTGATAAACTACAATCTATGAACCAAACCTACATCTAAATTAAAAGGAATGAAGTTCCTGTGAATCAAACAAAGAACATGTCACCTATGCAAATAAGCCCTGCTCATTGTTAGTGAAGGCCTCTTACGGGAACCAAAACACACAGACAACATAAGGGCAGGAAGGATACAAATGGCTGACAGGGATCAAAAGGATAAGATAAAAGGAAAGATAAACTCGTAAAGGCGAGCCCTCCAGGTCTGGCAGGCCAAAGCTTCCCTTAAAATTATTCCAACAATCATCAAATAAAGTTCCGAAATCCTTTGTAATAAACTGTAATGTAATTTAACAATCTACCAACATGGTTGTATATGCGGTGAATGTTATTGTTCAATCTATAGGTCATACAGCGCCGGTGTTCCAAATATGACACTCCTCCTTGATTTAACATCTCATAAGTTATTATTGTCAGCAGCGCTAAAGGATAGTGCTTGGAAGTGAATGTCTTATCGCCCAATTTAAAACACATGCCACATTTGAGCTAGTATTCATTCCTTTATTTATTTCCCATCCTCATGTTAGCTGGCATGTGTCAGAATTAAAATGGAATTTTGCTTTTAATTTTAAGTCTTTCAAAATTGCTATATCCTTACTGCACCGAGATAAACTGTTAAATATATCCTTAAAAACAAACAAAAACAATATATGCTCCTGCACAGACTCTTAAAAGTGGCACCCAAATGCCAGATTACAAATCAAACCTCCTCCTTCACTCTCACATTTTTGATAAAACAGTCTACTTATCTAGAGACTGTCATCACATACGAAATAATGGCCTGCAAATTAAATATAATGCTGTTGCTGTGGTCCCTCAAAACATGTGACTAGGATTTGGACAATTATTAACCCCCATCAATTGATCAATTATCTCCTCACTAAATTCCTAGCCTGTTAACCTATCTGCATAAAGAAGACATTTACAATGAAGGGGGTAAGAGAATAACAAGGAACACCTTAACAATAAACACAAGGAAAACCTAACAATAAACAAAATAAACCCAAACCACAATCAAAACCAAATAAACTAGGCCCATGACCTATGTAGACCAACACAGTACTCCAAATATTTCCCCATTAAAATTTACCGTATTTGCCGGTGTATTGGTCGACCTTTTTCGATCCAAAATCGACCGAAAAAAATCGACCTCGACTTATACACCGAGTCATAAAATTTAACTTCGTATTCATCGCTTCAAATGTAATGGTAACCAAGGCCGTTTCTCATGCATCTCATTGTGCGTTGCACTTAGAAAATTTGAACCGGGCGGCGTGTGCGAGTGCGCGGCCCGCTGGAAGTCACAGCCGATCCGCTCGGCGGGGGCTATTTTCGGCCACTTGGCGCGTGCGCACGGCCTCCCGGATGTGCCGGGCGGGTGCGCGAGCTCGCCGGCCGCTGGAAGTCCAATGAGGCGCAGCGATCTCCTCCGCTGTGCTTATAAACAGCCGATCCGCTCGGCGAGGGCTATTTTCGGCCAGTTGGCGCGTGCGCACGGCCTCCCGGATGTGCCGGGCGGGTGCGGGAGATCGCCGGCCGCTGGAAGTCCAATGAGGCGCCGCGATCTCCTCCGCGGTGCTTATAAAGTGCCGATCCGCTCGGCTTGGAGCTATTTCCGGCCTCCCGTTGGTGCCGGGCGGCGTGGGCGAGCTCGCCGGCCGCGATCTCCTCCACGGTGCTTATAAAGTGCCGATCCGCTCGGCTTGGAGCTATTTCCGGCCTCCCGTTGGTGCCGGGCGGCGTGCGCGAGCTCGCCGGCCGCGATCTCCTCCGCAGTGCTTATAAAGTGCCGATCCGCTCGGAGCTATTTCCGGCCTCCCGTTGGTGCCGGGCGGCGTGCGCGAGCTCGCCGGCCGCGATCTCCTCCGCGGTGCTTATAAAGTGCCGATCCGCTCGGAGCTATTTCCGGCCTCCCGTTGGTGCCGGGCGGCGTGCGCGAGCTCGCCGGCCGCGATCTCCTCCGCGGTGCTTATAAAGTGCCGATCCGCTCGGCTTGGAGCTATTTCCGGCCTCCCGTTGGTGCCGGGCGGCGTGCGCGAGCTCGCCGGCCGCGATCTCCTCCGCGGTGCTTATAAAGTGCCGATCCGCTCGGCTTGGAGCTATTTCCGGCCTCCCGTTGGTGCCGGGCGGCGTGCGCGAGCTCGCCGGCCGCGATCTCCTCCGCGGTGCTTATAAACAGCCGCATGCGCACGGCCTCCCGGAATTTGAACACATTTCGTCAATAAATTTCGCATATTGAATTTTGAAGTTTAATATAATGCAACAATTGAGCTCGACTTATACAAAGGATATATCATAAAATCCTAAATTTCCGTCGAATTTTAGGGGGTCGACCTGTACACCGGCAAATACGGTAAGCCTTTTTGTGTAGAGCACCATTGATTTCTAATCATTGACCTAATTTTATCCTTAATTTAATCCTAATCACGAATGCCCACTACTTAATACTTTACTTGGTGTTCTTTTGATAAAAAGTGCCCCCCTTGCAATGTCGTTTTTATTTGTTGTTTTTAACGCTAAGTGATTCAAATCTTTGACTTATCCTTACATGTGTCCTTGTATAGTCTTATGTCATAACCAATCAATAATTCCTCCTAAATTTAAAATCTGCAATCATAATTTAATTTTATCCAATTCTACAATGTATGTTCTCTCTTACTCTCACATTTTTATGAGGGCTGGGCAGTCTCCTCGTTGGACGAGTTTCTGACCACAACCCTCAGATTATTCTATCATTTCTAATTTTTACATTTAACAATGCAAATCTGATAAACCATTGTCTCGCACCAATGCACCAATTTAACGCAATTCCATCCTTTATAACGAACTGATACACAAAGACAAACATGCACATAAACAAACACACGGGCCCACAACATAGACATGACAATCTTCCCAGCTGATACAAGGGTGGGGGGGGAGGCAACTGAAGTGCGGAGAGCCTCGCCACCAATGTAACCCCCCACCTCTGTCCAAAATATGCATTTGTGCCCACCTGACCGTTTGGCCCAAACTTTAGAGCCGCACCCTTTTGAAAACAAAAATGGTTACAGTTTAACCCCACCACACAATGGGATATAACCTTCATGCTAATTAAATATACATTCTTTATCAAATTCTTGTTAAGCCATTTTTCTGACTCCAACTCTGCAAAATCAAAATAAAATCAACAATTTTTTACAAATCAACTTATTGTTCTTCATGAACCACAAATCATCACTTCCATCCCATGAACAGCATCACAACTAATCACTCACTTCTTCAGCTGCGCCGCTGTCCCATCTGACAGCCAAGCCTGCTTTCCACACAATATCATCATAGACACACTTCAACAATTATGTAGCGACCTGGTTAACCCAGTTACCCTTCGCCCTAGACAACAATATAAGTCTCTAAGGTCGCACTATTGCGGTCGCCAGGCATCCGTCCTGCTATATCAGCGATGCCTTCACCATTTTTTTTAATTTTTTTTTTTTCACGAGTCCCCGACTCGTATTGGTGGCCTGGCCGATCCAATCGACCCCGACCTTAGGCAACAGTATAAGTTCCTAAGTGTCTACTATTGAGGCCACTCAGGTGCCCATATGCTAGTCACTGGCATCCCACAAGTTCCAGCGGTGTGAGCGCCCTTTGCTGATCAGACAAAGTCCTCACCACCTTTCTCTTAATTCACCACGACTCGGACATCCCAGATGTCCCTCGCCTTACACAGCCCTATAATGTTGTAAGGTCACATTATTGGAGTAGCTCGGCATCCGTTCTGCTATATCAGCGACGCCTTCACCCGTTTTTGTATTTTAAATTTTTTCCACAAATCACTTTTACCAAGTTCCACACAAACACACACTTCTATACAACCACCATTCCTGAACACAGAGCTGAAATGATTAATTTTTGTATTCCGCTTTCACTCCACAATATTGCTGAACTGGGAGAGAGAAAAAAAAGTTTCCCCCTTACCTTATGTGCCGATCGGACTGCAATACTGTTGAGCAAGAGCGGAGAAGGAAGAATCCTTTGTGGAGCATGCACTTTCCCTTCTGAAGAAATCACGTCGGATGGTCACCATTTGTTGGATTTTGTCCACAATTTAGGGAGCGCGTTATCTGCACCTCACGGCAAAAGCCTTTGCCAATCATCTGTTATCCAATTTACTCACTGCGTGCTCGTTTGATTTCTTCAGATTTAGGAAAATGCAAAGACACTGAAGCAGAAATTAGACTTAGACAGATTGGTTGAGTTCAATCACAATTCTTGTTCAAAAAGCTCTGTTTTCAGGAAAGTGCAATACAGCGCTGGGCCCTTCAAGAGCGAAAGTCTCCATTCAGAAAAGGCAAAGTCCAAGGTTGTTAGATCAGTTTTATATTCAGTAGCACATTGTGGGCCGGGATTGATGGGCGATGAGTCTTCGGGGTGGGGCAAATTCGAAGGAGAGTCTGCTTCCATGGGAGTGGTGCTGGTTATGGGCGATTCGGTGTGTAGGTGGGGGGCTGTTGGTGTGTGTGTGTGTGTGTGTGTGTGTGTGTGGAGGGGGCTGTTGTCTTCCATCCCGTCTCTCGGCCTTGGCGATCATCTTTGGCCGAGTTCTCAGGTGGGGGCTGTTGTCTTCCCTCCCGTCTTTCGGCCTTGGCGATCATCTTTGGCCGAGTTCTCGGGTGGCTCCTTCTGGCACCTGCTGGTTTTATCTCCACGTGACCTTCCTGTGAACATTCTCCTCCAATCTTGGACATACACTATCGTACCTCATTCTTCCAATTGTGTCATCTTGTGCGAATTTATGTTAGCTTTTGACTGTGACATCATTAATCTATTGTTCTTACCTGACTATGTAAAGTTTGTGCTTTTGATACTTCATGTCTTTGCTTACGTCATTATATTCTTAGTTTAATCATGTTTCCAACCGTATTTTTTCTTTGTTAGGCCAAAATATTTCCCTCTGTGCAGAACGTTCAGTAGTAATCAAAAACTGGCGTCTAGCATTAGTCAAAACATAAGATACAATCAAGTACTGAACGGTCAAGACGACTCTGGCTGTGTCCATGATTCAGAGAAAAAACATCAGGCATGCATTCCACAGTTCCTTAAGGGTTGTTGGATTTTGTCCACAATTTAGGGAGCGCGTTATCTGCGCCTCACGGCAAAATCCTTTGCCAATCACCTGTTATCCAATTTACTCACTGCGTGCTCGTTTGATTTCTTCAGATTTAGGAAAATGCAAAGACACTGAAACAGAAATTAGACTTAGACAGATTGGTTGAGTTCAATCACAATTCTTGTTCAAAAAGCTCTGTTTTCAGGAAAGTACAATACAGCGCTGGGCCCTTCAAGAGCGGAAAGTCTCCATTCAGAAAAGGCAAAGTCCAAGGTTGTTAGATCAATTTTATATTCAGTAGCACATTGTGGGCTGGGATTGATGGGCGATAAATCTTCGGGGTGGGGCAAGTTCGAAGGAGAGTCTGCTTCCATGGGAGTGGTGCTGGTTATGGGCGATTCGGTGTGTTGGTGGGGGGCTGTTGTCTTCCATCCCGTCTCTCGGCCTTGGCGATCATCTTTGGCCGAGTTCTCGGGTGGCTCCTTCTGGCACCCACTGGTTTTATCTCCACGTGACCTTCCTGTGAACATTCTTCTCCAATCTTGGACATACACTGTCGTACCGCATTCAACCGTATCTTTTCTTTGTTAGGCAAAGTATTTCCCTCTGTGCAGAGCGTTCAGTAGTAATCAAAAACTGGCGTCTAGCATTAGTCAAAACATAAGATACAATCAAGTACTGAACGGTCAAGACGACTCTGGCCGTGTCCATGATTCAGAGAAAAAACATCAGGCATGCATTCCACAGTTCCTTAAGGGTCATTAAGCTATTTAGGTAATATATCAAAAGTCATATGTTGTTTCAAAGTCCTCAGAAATATATATATCAGATCATAAAGTTATAAAAACCTTTCTCATCACCACTTATCAAAAATGTCTAGTTATGTCTTCTTTATTGATTTGGTGTGTAGGTATAATTATATGCTTCAAATGTTTCTTTTATTTATTTAATATGTGAATATACTTGTCTGCTTATGTACTTTATTCAATGAGGTTTGAGCATATCTGTTTTTGTAGCGAGGCAGGACTTTTTGTATTTCGACCTCATTCCTTCACTCCCTCTGTTGACCTCAGTTTTACTGAGGTCACTAAAATCGTTGATGCCACCAGGGTCCCTCTGTTGGCACACCACGTCCCTCTGTGGAGCCGCTACAAGTCCCTCTGTGGGGCCGCCAATGAGTGAGAAAAATAAATATAGATAAAATTCATACCCAGACATTTGTAAAAGATGGAGAGTGGAAAGGCAATTGGCCTAGACGACATTCCAGTGACAGCATGGAACTATCAAGGAGAGATGGCAGGGGAGATTTTTAAAAAGCGAGAAGTTCCCCAGAAAGGTGTTGACTTCTATTTCTTAATTCAGACCACGGCGATGCGCAAAACTGTAGTAGCTACAGAGGTGTTGTTATGTTGATTAACCAAAGCATGAAGTTATCGGAAAGAATGTTAGAAGCGAGGCTTGGAAATCTACTGGCCAAAATAATGGAGAGTGTGGCAGAGACAAAGATAGGACATGGAGATGGTTGGTGGTACAGAAAGATATGAAAACGATCGCTCTGCAGTCGCGGCCCCTAACAGGAGCAGCCGAAAGAAGTGGAAGATGAGAAAGAAAATGTGAAAGAGAAATACATAAACGAATTACATACGTAAAACAAATAACGAAATACATACATACATGTATAGTACATACATATAGACAGACATCGAACAATTGCCCATTTGGTCACTCAGCCCTTCAGTCAGTCACTCAATGAATCACTCAATCAATAAACCAACCAACCAACCAACCAATCAATCAATCAATCAATCAATCAATCAATCAATCAATCAATCAATCAATCAATCAATCAATCAATCAATCAATCAATCAATCAATCAATCAATCACACAGGTGTTAACTAATTTGTAATTGTATTGCAAGCAATTTAAACTCTAATGGAATATGATGATGTCCATATCTGTTTTATCAAATTCTAATCCTACTTTACCTTTGTATAAGGCACAGGTGTCAAACTCAAGGCCTGGGGGCCAGATGCAGCCCGACACATGATTTTATGCGGCCCGCGCAGACAAATTGTGCTTTTTATTCACGTGTCATTACTCGAATTGCAAATTGTCTTCACTTTTAATAATATTTGATTTTTAAATATTAGACCGTTTTTTATTTGTCTGATTTGAAAGCAAGTTACTTGCCAGTTTGTTTTGTAGCTTTTACTCTATATAATATGAGGTGCTCACACATTTATTTGGGTATGACAGTCATACCGGTCCTCCGAAAGAAGCTATGACTACAGTGCGGCCCGTGAACAAATGAGTTTGATCCCCCTGGTACAAGGGATAGCCTTCTCATTGATCAATCACATATCTTAAATCATGCTTTTCCTCCTTTGAAGCGACTATGTACTTCAAACCCAAACGGCACCATTTTATAGGGAAAAAAGTTGTCGAATCTATTTGTTTCCGACATAATACTTCCGCAATCATCTTAAATTTGTTCAGTTTATCAATCCCTTCCATTGTTTATCCTGCAAATGAATCACGTGAATAATGTGTTATACAAACTTTAACGTTCATAATCCACCTGTCCCCAATTCGTTTGGAGTCTGTATGTTATTGTTCTAATTTTTTTACATTTAATACTCTCCCACCTATTTGATCCTATCTTGTGAAGGTCTACAGTTTATTATAAGCTATTTTGAAACTCTTCACACTTGTTACCAGGCTTTGGCTCCATCTCATGATGTTGTCTCTGTTAAAGATTTGCTCACTCCAACTTATTTTGCAAGAACCAAACAGGAGACAGGCAAGTTCTTTTAGACACCTGCAGGTGGAGAGTCCATTCGTCGCTGTCTGAACAGCGATTATCGAATGAAGTCTAAAAGTCTCCTCCCTGCAAGGGCATATTTATTAGGAGGAACAGAGTGGGGGTGGGAGTGGACAGGTTTGGTGAACCCCCGGCCTCTGATAAGATCAGAGCAGGGGGTGTTTTACACTATTGTGGGAAACAGAACAACTTTGATTGCTTCCCCTGCAGCTGGTCAATCAAGCAGAGGAAGCAACCACTTCATCTTACTCTGCATTGTGAGGGCCAGACGTGATTGATTTAATCATTACATTGTGAGGGCAAGACATGATTGATTTAATCATTACAGTCTACATTCCAACATAATCATAGGATCAAACTAACCTGAAAACCCTAACAGTCTCCCATTCACTTCATTTCTGCCAAGCTGCTTCTTCTCCTTCGTCCAGCATGTTGAAGACTTAAAAACCATCAAATCTGAAAACACTTAAAATCTCACAATTCCCCCTTTGTTTTTTTTTTGTTTTTTTCTACCTCCCCCTTTTGACACATTCTAAAAAATGTGTCACAATGGTTATAAAGTAAAAATAACAATGTCCATGGTGACATACCCATCGCCAGCTGGACTTCGGTGTACCTCCAGATGCCATCCTAGCCTGGAATCACCAATTCTCAGTCCCTGAAACTCGACTGGCAGCATCTCACATGGCTGTATGAACAAAAGCCACCACCCACCTGCATGCAGCTCTCCGTACAATAAACATCCATAATACCAAAAAAATAAAATTCATAATGATAAAAATAATAATCCACACACGGGCGCATGTCAAACGCATGAAATAGAAAATTGGAGCCTGCCGAGCCTGTCATGAAACCGATCACATTTACAGACTCATTATGAAAAGTAAGGGGTTAGTTGTTAATGCATGTTCACAGACATGACACAAAATTCTCCAAGACTGCAGTTGACAACCTGCAAAGTAAACGCAAGTTTAACAAATAAAGCACAATCTGCTCCCTGGGTTGCTGTTAGAGGCTGCAATACAATTAGGTAAAACATCAAAACAAAGCAAGTCATCACAAATTCCGTCACATACGTTTCGTCACACTGTCAGGTAAGTCCAGAGTTGTTGTCATACACTGTCTTGGCTCAGAGTCTTGATTGTCAATGCTGGTATAGTCACGTCTGGTCATAATCTTGAAATGGGCCTTCTCCATTGAAGTCTTTTGTTGTCAATGGTGCCCCAGAGTAATCCTAAACCCATATTTAGTCCAAGATTAGCCCTGATCAATCTTGCTTTTTCAAATCTGTAGTATCTTTATATTTTTCAGGTGAGAGGAATGTTATCCTCTGCTGTGATCACATCACCCCAACCTTGAATCATGTTAACCATTCACAATACACAAACCCCATCCCAAGTACAGACTTGACATTCATACAGCATTACAGACAAACTGTCATCCCACAACACACACATAAAACATACAATATCAAATTGTAAAAAAAAAAAACCCTCCCTACGCAAAATTTTCTCCTCAATTAAAATTTCCCTTTTTTATTTTAAATCCAAAATTAATATCTAATTGTCTGGTCTCCTGTCCTCACATCGTTTGCCAATATGCATAATACTGGAACATGATTTAACTCCCCATTTAGTTTGCTCACATCTCACACTTAGACTATTTGACACTTTGTGTTGAGCTGTAACTTCAATATTTCCACCTTCCCATATTTCTTCCACTAAACAGTTCCATTTTGCTTTCAGTTTAAATTCATCCCTCCAAATAACTACCTCTGGCAAAGAACCAAACATTTTTAGAGCACTCCCTTTTACTGTTACCTTGTTCCTTCATTCATCTTCTCACAAGCATTACTGACCCTCCTAAGAAATAATGATACTGAAAATAATGTTTAAAAAATATACACAGCTTCCTCCTGCCACTTACACTATAACCTTGGATTATCGTTCTCATTTTTTGTTGATGCCAATTCTTAGAATTAAAAAGAAATACTTACTCTTGATAATTGAGTCACGCTATATCACAAATTTTGAAAACCTTCTTCCATGTTCCCCCTTTGTACCTATCAAAACAAATTAGAAATATTTTTGCTGTCATGATCATCATTGTGGCCCTCACACTTATTGTTCTTGTATTTTAAATTGGCAATTTTTGTACATTTGGAGCCCTTTGAGACTTGCTTGTGGGCTATATAAATAAATTTGAATTGCCTTGACTTTATTATTATTCAACTTCTTCTGCATTCTTCTTCCTTTTATTTTATTTTTATCTTAACTACTTCCACATAATTCATCTGATTTATTCCATTACACTTTTAACCTCCTAGATTCAAATTCAAATTTCACATCCTCACTTCCAATATTGCGGTAAAATTTTGCAAAATTTCTTTTTTTCCCTTAGTTTTCCTTTTTTTTTTTTTTTTTTTTTTCCACTGACTCGACCCATTTCAATTTTTCAACGGTTCATCCTATTCCAAAACTTCTCACTTGTGGAAAATTTCAAATTTTCAACTTTAAAATTCACGCCCAATTTTACAAAATTCTTTCTATATTTTTATCAATTTTCTAGCCAATTCAACACGTTCCAAATTTAAACATAATCTTGTAGCTTTCCCCGAATTTTTATTCAGCCTCTTCGATTTCACGCGCAATTTCTACAGAAATGAATAATTCTAGTTATTATTGTTAATCATCCGTGGCCCTCGTAAGGACAAGCTGCACCAGTAATGGATGGATGGATGGATTGTTAATCCTAACCCCAAGTGCCTTTCATAAATTGCCATTTAAATCAATTGTCGCAAGGGTCATGTCATTGTATTGGTTATTTAAAGCCCTACTGTATTACTATTTTGCTGACTATCCAGAATTCCAACTTTCTTATGGCCCCTCACCCCTTCAAGCTGAAATATGCATCCTATAAATCAGTCGCAGTTGATGTGTAATTAAATTCTGTTGTTTTGATAAAGGTCAATTAAGTTTAGCAATTCAGCCTTCTGTTGCCCGAATCCAAATTTTCACTGGTCCAATTATAAAATTTCATTATTTCAGTTAGATTAATTATGTCTTCAAAATGCTAAGTTACATATAAAAATGTATGATTCGAATGATTTAATTTCTATTGATCAATTTCCACTTTACAAAGTTTCTGATCACGCTGTCGTATAATTTCTCAGTGCATCTTCACTGTCCATATCTATGTATTTTGTTTTTTATCCCCGTTTCAGTGTCAATAAGCAGCCTTATTATTCCCTCTTTTATCAAAACTCCTCAGTTATGTCTGCCCCAGCACCCAAACACACTTCCATCCCTTTTGTCCCACACTCCACCAACTTTGTAATGCTTCAGCAGTCTTTAGCAATGTGTCCAGTTTGACTTTATGTGACTCGTGCAAGTCTTTAGCAGCCTCTCCTCTTAGATTCTCATGATGATGATTCAGGGCTGGACCGTCCGCCATTCTCAAATGCGTCCATCTTGTCTTTGTTCTTTCAGTCCATTTTCTTTTTGATCTGCAACTGGGTGTATTTCACCAACTATATGGTTCTTGTCCTGTGAAGAGCTGTGCTTGCCCCCTTCAAGCATGATAATAGTTCCTGTTGTTCTCCCAAAGGTCAAAGGTGTCTCATGACCAGGGACAGTCCTCTGTTGATTTTGAGGCAGCCAGTAGAGTACAAGGACTCAGTTCAGGACTTGTGCCATGCGCTAGGGCAGAACACACTGGGACACAAATTTCACAAAACTATCTTCGTGATATCAATCTTCCTGTGTAGTATTTGTTCCTTACATCCCAAATCTTCCCATTAACATATTGTATCCTATCAGTTGCGCACACTCATCATCTTACTATCAAGCCGCCCTCATCAAAAGCTTTTTTTTTCGAGTAATCCATCCACCCTACCCATTAACACGGCTAAAATCCTTGTTCCAGGGTTTATCATCAAATAAAGTTCCGAAATCCTTTGTAATAAACTGTAATGTAATTTAACAATCTACCAACATGGTTGTATATGCGGTGAATGTTATTGTTCAATCTATAGGTCATACAGCGCCGGTGTTCCAAATATAACACTCCTCCTTGATTTAACATCTCATAAGTTATTATTGTCAGCAGCGCTAAAGGATAGCGCTTGGAAGTGAATGTCTTATCGCCCAATTTAAAACACATGCCACATTTGAGCTAGTATTCATTCCTTTATTTATTTCCCATCATCATGTTAGCTGGCATGTGTCAGAATTAAAATGGAATTTTGCTTTTAATTTTAAGTCTTTCAAAATTGCTATATCCTTACTGCACCGAGATAAACTGTTAAGTATATCTTTAAAAAACAAAACAAAAACAATCTATGCTCCTGCACAGACTCTTAAAAGTGGCACCCAAATGCCAGATTACAAATCAAACCTCCTCCTTCACTCTCACATTTTTGATAAAACAGTCTACTTATCTAGACACTGTCATCACATACGAAATAATGGCCTGCAAATTAAATATAATGCTGTTGCTGTGGTCCCTCAAAACATGTGACTAGGATTTGGACAATTATTAACCCCGATCAATTGATCAATTATCTCCTCACTAAATTCCTAGCCTGTTGACCTATCTGCATAAAGTAGACATTTACAATGCAGGGGATAAGAGAATAACAAGGAACACCTTAACAATAAACACAAGGAAAACCTAACAATAAACAAAATAAACCCAAACCACAATCAAAACCAAATAAACTAGGCCCATGACCTATGTAGACCAACACAGTACTCCAAATATTTCCCCATTAAAATTTAAGCCTTTTTGTGTAGAGCACCATTGATTTCTAATCATTGACCTAATTTTATCCTTAATTTAATCCCAATCACGAATGCCCACTACTTAATACTTTACTTGGTGTTCTTTTGATAAAAAGTGCCCCCCTTGCAATGTTGTTTCTAACTCTAAATGATTCAAATCTTTGACTTGTCTTTACATGTGTCCTTGTATAGTTTTATGCCATAACGAATCAATAATTTCATTTTATCCAATACTACAATGTATGTTCTCTCCTACTCTCACAAATTTTATGAGGGCTGGGCACTCTCCTCGTTGGACGAGTTTCTGACCACAACCCTCAGATTATTCTATCATTTCTAATTTTTACATTTAACAATGCAAATCTGATAAACCATTGTCTAGCACACCGCTTTTGTGCACCAATTTAACGCAATTCCAACCTTTATAACAAACTGATACACAAAGACAAACATACACAGAAACACACACACGGGCCCACAACATAGACATGACAATCTTCCCAGCTGATAACAAGGGTGGGGGGAGCAACTGAAGTGCGGAGAGCCTCGCCACCGCCACGTCACATAATGCAACCCCCTCTGTCCAAAATATGCATTTGTCAAGATATTTTATATTGTCGGTGCCGACCCCTTGCATTTCAATTCATGTCGGGGTAGCGGCTTTTGTTTGCTATTTGATTTTCCCATGGTTTATTTCTCTAAATTTCGGAGTTGGCAATTCGAATGGCACCTACAGTGTCCTAAAGCCAACTTTATTCACCGGACAGTGGTAAAATATTCAATGAGTGGTAAGTCTCCTTTCCTCTGCTTTTACACAAAACCACTGTTTACATAAAGGAGAGCTCAAATGAGATCACTCTCAGTCAAATCACACACACACACACACACACACACACAATGCGCACTCTTATCTTCCCACAGGCAAGCAGGGGAGTCCGCCCTCCCGTGGAACTTAACAAAATCTAAACTCTCTAACCTTCCTACTGTGTAAGAAAAACGTATTTTTGCCTTTTTCTCAAAGTAGATATAAAACCTATCTTTTCATGGATAAAGAAGCCAAACCAGCTAAACAAGAGTAAAAAAAAACCCCAGATGGCAGCAGAAAGCTAGGAAGGTTAACTAGGAGGCCCACGACACCTCAGCGGAATTTAACTGCTCCAAATTACCTGTACTTCTCTAGAAAACAGATGGGTCCGCTTTCCCATGGAATTTAACTGACTCATCAGTCAGGGGACTCCAACATCCCAGCAGAATTTACTGTTTCTAATTGCACTTGATAGGGTCTAGAATTGTCAAGGTTTTAAGTGACCTCTTGTCACTGCACTTTCATTACTTCAACAGAATCAAGATTCGTACTCACAGTCTGCTGGGCCTTCTCCTCGGATGATCTCGTCAACCACTCCGGTGTCCAACCGACTGATCGAGACAGCCCAGTGAAAAGGGTTTCTATATGCCTTGGCCAAGGACTTGTCCTGCGTCGAAAAGTCGGCCGGAACCAGAAATAGTCCTATTGAGATCCCGGACGAGCCCCCAAAAATCTGTTGTGTTCAGATTCAGCAAAAGGATCAGCAGACAAAACCAGTGAGACAGAATGTTGATCTTTTCTCGCGAGGAGTGCATCCAGACTTACAGCAATCCAAAATACACTAAAGGTCTTGTTTACACTCCTCTCTTTTTATTAAGGAAATGCCCTACCTACAATGTGAGACTAGCCCCTGATAGGTGGGGGGGAAAGCGTGGGCTAGTCTCAAGAGTGAAGAAACGAGATTCTATGTGAAACTAGAAGTCGCAAGGATAAAATGTTATGGGAAACAAAGTAGTCATGTGAAAAGAGTGCATAGACAAAATGACATGTGCAGACATCAACAACTTTCTTGGATTCCCAGATGTGTAGAAGGTCAGGAAGCTCCAGCCAGCATCGTTTGCCTTGTTGTGGACTAGGTGATGTCTGCAAGAAGAAACAGCAAGCATTCTGCGCAATAACTTTATTAATATGTACTCATTAGGGAACGCATGATAACATATATATACAATTTATCTAACAGTAGCGAAGCACCAATAATCTTACCAGCCGTATTCACTATGCGCTGCAGGGCCTTCAAGTTCTGTTCAGTGCAGTTACCACCCCAGACAGCGATGCAACTGGTGAGGACGCTCTCAATGGTGCCACGGTAGAATGTAGACAGGACTGCCTGAGGAGCACATGCACGCCTGAGCTTCCGCAGGAAGTACAAGCGGCGCTGAGCTTTCTTCGCCAGTGACGAGGTGTTTTCGGACCAGGAGAGGTCCTCACTGATGTGCACCCTCAGGAACTTGGTGCAGCTCACCCTCTCCACCACAGCACCGTCGATGATCAGCGGCAGGTGTGTTGTGTGACCCTTCCGGAAGTCAACAATCATTTCCTTGGTCTTATTGACGTTCAGCAGGAGGTTGTTGTCCCTGCACCACGTGGTCAGAAGGTCAACTTCCGACCTGTACCGAGTCTCGTCGCCAAGCCTGCTTTCCACACAATATCATCATAGACACACTTCAACAATTATGTAGCGACCTGGTTAACCCAGTTACCCTTCGCCCTAGACAACAATATAAGTCTCTAAGGTCGCACTATTGAGGTCGCCAGGCATCCGTCCTGCTATATCAGCGATGCCTTCACCATTTTTTTTTTTTTTTTCCACGAGTCCCCGACTCGTTTTGGTGGCCTGGCCGATCCAATCGACCCCGACCTTAGGCAACAGTATAAGTTCCTAAGTGTCTACTATTGAGGCCACTCAGGTGCCCATATGCTAGTCACTGGCATCCCACAAGTTCCAGCGGTGTGAGCGCCCTTTGCTGATCAGACAAAGTCCTCACCACCTTTCTCTTAATTCACCACGACTCGGACGTCCCAGATGTCCCTCGCCTTAGACAGCCCTATATTGTTCTAAGGTCACATTATTGGAGTCGCTCGGCATCCGTCCTGCTATATCAGCGACGCCTTCACCTGTTTTGGTATTTTTAATTTTTTCCACAAATCACTTTTACCAAGTTCCACACAAACACACTTCTATACAACCACCATTCCTGAACACAGAGCTGAAAGTATTAATTTTTGTATTCCGCTTTCACTCTACAATATTGCTGAACTGGGAGAGAGAAAAAAAAAAAAGTTTCCCCCTTACCTTTTGTGCCGATCGGACTGCAATACTGTTGAGCAAGAGCGGAGAAGGAAGAATCCTTTGTGGAGCATGCACTTTCCCTTCTGAAGAAATCACGTCGGATGGTCACCATTTGTTGGATTTTGTCCACAATTTAGGGAGCGCGTTATCTGCGCCTCACGGCAAAAGCCTTTGCCAATCACCTGTTATCCAATTTACTCACTGCGTGCTCGTTTGATTTCTTCAGATTTAGGAAAATGCAAAGACACTGAAGCAGAAATTAGACTTAAGATTGGTTGAGTTCAATCACAATTATTGTTCAAAAAGCTCTGTTTTCAGGAAAGTACAATACAGCGCTGGGCCCTTCAAGAGCGGAAAGTCTCATTCAGAAAAGGCAAAGTCCAAGGTTGTTAGATCAATTTTATATTCAGTAGCACATTGTGGGCTGGGATTGATGGGCGATGAGTCTTCGGGGTGGGGCAAGTTCGAAGGAGAGTCTGCTTCCATGGGAGTGGTGCTGGTTATGGGCGATTCGGTGTGTTGGTGGGGGGCTGTTGTCTTCCATCCCGTCTCTCGGCCTTGGCGATCATCTTTGGCCGAGTTCTCGGGTGGCTCCTTCTGGCACCCACTGGTTTTATCTCCACGTGACCTTCCTGTGAACATTCTTCTCCAATCTTGGACATACACTGTCGTACCGCATTCAACCGTATCTTTTCTTTGTTAGACAAACTATTTCCCTCTGTGCAGAGCGTTCAGTAGTAATCAAAAACTGGCGTCTAGCATTAGTCAAAACATAAGATACAATCAAGTACTGAACGGTCAAGACGACTCTGGCCGTGTCCATGATTCAGAGAAAAAACATCAGGCATGCATTCCACAGTTCCTTAAGGGTCATTAAGCTATTTAGGCAATATATCAAAAGTCATTTGTTATTTCAAAGTCCTCAGAAATATATATATCAGATCATAAAGTTATAAAAACCTTTCTCATCACCACTTATCAAAAATGTCTAGTTATGTCTTCTTTATTGATTTGGTGTGTACGTATAATTATATGCTTCAAATGTTTCTTTTATTTATTTAATATGTGAATATACTTGTCTGCTTATGTACTTTATTCAATGAGGTTTGAGCATATCTGTTTTTGTAGCGAGGCAGGACTTTTTGTATTTCGACCTCATTCCTTCAGTTTTTATAAACTTTATGATCTGATATATATTTCTGAGCACTTTGAAATAACAAATGTCTTTTGATATATTGCCTAAATAGCTTAATGACACTTAAGGAACTGTGTAATGCATGCCTGATGTTTTTCTCTAAATCATGGACACGGCCAGAGTCGTCTTGACCGTTCAGTACTTGATTGTATCTTATGTTTTGACTAATGCTAGACGCCAGTTTTTGATTACTACTGAAGGCTCTGCACAGAGGGAAATATTTTGCCTAACAAAGAAAAGATACGGTTGGAAACATGATTAAACTAAGAATATAATGACGTAAGCAAAGACATGAAGTATCAAAAGCACAAACTTTACATAGTCAGGGAACAGCAATAGATTAATGATGTCACAGCCAAAAACTAACATAATTTCGTACAAAATGAGAAAATTGAAAGAATGAGGTACGACAGTGTATGTCCAAGATTGGAGAAGAATGTTCACAAGAAGGTCATGTGGAGATAAAACCAGCAGGTGTCAGAAGGAGCCACCCAAAGACTCGGCCAAAGATGATCGCCAAGGCCGAAAGACGGGAGGGAAGACAACAGCCCCCACCCAAGAACTCGGCCAAAGATGATCGCCAAGGCCGAAAGACGGGATGGAAGACAACAGCCCCCCCCCACACACACACCAACAGCACCCACACACACCAACAGCCCCCACCTACACACCGAATCGCCCATAACCAGCACCACTCCCATGGAAGCAGACTCTCCTTCGAACTTGCCCCACCCCAAAGACTCATCACCCATCAATCTCGGCCCACAATGTGCTACTGAATATAAGCTGATCAAAAAACCTTGAACATTGCCTTTTCTGAATGGAGACTTTCTGCTCTTGAAGGGCCCAGCGCTGTATTGTACTTTCCTGAAAACAGAGCTGTCTGAACAAGAATTGTGATTGAACTCAACCAACCTGTGTAAGTCTAATTTGTGCTTCAGTGTCAGCATTTTCCTAAATCTGAAGAAATCAAACAAGCATGCAGTGAGTAAATTGGATAACAGGTGATTGGAAATGGCTTTTGCCGTGAGGCGCAGAAAACGCGCTCCCTAAATTGTGGACAAAATCCAACAGTTGATAGATTAGTTTGATCCTATGATTATGTTGGAATGTAACCTGTAATAATTAAACTCGCTTGTCCTGTCTTAACAAAAGTAGTAGAACAAAGTGCTAAGATCTTTTGAACTGATTGACTAGCTGCAGAGGAAGCAATCAAAGTTGTTTTGTTTACACAACATCGTGAAAGACCCCCTGCTGTGCTTTGATCAGCAGGCCAGGGGCTTCGGCCCCATCCTGTCTACTCTCACCCCCACTCTCAACCCCCACTCTGTTTCTCTCAATAAAATGCTCCTGTAAGATGCCTGAGTCAGACTTCATTCGATCATCGCTGTCCGCACAGCGACGAATGGACTCTCCACCTGCAGGTGCTTAAAAGGACTTACTTGTCTCCTGTTTGGTTCTTGCAAAATAAGTTGGAGTGTGCACAACTCTAACACCTTTCATATGTTTCGTTTCGTTTAGGTGTACAATACTGGTCGAATTTTCTCAGCACTGCTCCATAGTCACTCTGAACCTCCTCGGTCAGCTGGAAGCTGTTAAAGACATCGATAGCTTCAGCTCCTGCCACCGTCAAAAGGAGCGCTATCTTCCGCTTGTCGTCATCTTCTGCGACCTTGATCGCAGTGAGATACAGCGTGAAGCGCTGATTGAAACGCCGCCACTGGTTCTCCACGTTACCAGTCAGCCTCAGTTCGCCGGGGGGTTCCAGCTGCCCCATCTGCGACCAAAACCGCACGCCCGCCGAGCCACTTGCACACGCCGCGACAATACGCCGACACGAGGTCGCCTTAGCTTTAGCTCCATGAGACGCGACCACAGCGAATCCTCGTCCCGCGACTCACAACATCGAAGGCAAGGTCCGTGCACTCCTGGTACCATGTGTTGTTTTGTTGCTGTGAAGAAAAGTCACTCCGTAACATTTAAACACTCAACTTTATTACAGCTTTTTAATCGCAACTCCGTAGTTGTATTCTCGCACTCCACTCTCGCTTCCTGGTCCGTACTCTCGTCACGTGACCCGCTTGACCGGGCATAACCCACACAAGCGTGTACGGTTTGAAATGTGCACAACCTCAAACCACTGCTTCAGGCACAAAGGCCCCCAAAAGGACACAAATAATATCAAAGACTATAAACAGATTATTTTGTTCAGACAATACAAATTTTAGATGTTACCTGCTGACAGTTTCGACTACTACTCCAGTCTACTTCAGAGGTAACATCTAAAAAAATTTATTGCCTGAACAAAAGAATCTGTTTATAGTATTACGAAGACATGATGAATCTCATCAAAATAATATCAAAGACTGTCTAAAGGTGCTTAATGAATGTGGAGAGAAGATTCCCAGGTTCGTATCACACTACTTGGATGTACTACCACCTGTTGGATTCGGCAGTACGGATGCGTCAGGTCTACTCAGCCAACTGGAGCAGTTGAGCAGAGAAATCTCAAGTCTGAGAGCAACGAGTGTGAATGAAAATCTTGGTGTGACTACTGTGGTTTTGATTTGCCAGTTGACAGCTATTGAGAGCTGCTGTGGTCCACTTGAGCAGACGGGCAGAGTGATTGCACCTGCGCAGGCGGAAACACCAGCGGCGCCAACACCCAAGCCCCAGGGTGAGGGTAAGGACACGCTGCCCGGTTCGTAGCATGGAGCACTGTTATGACGAAAGCTGCTTGAAGGCGCTCGAGGCCTTCAAATGCAGCCACGCAGCTTGACGGCGGAGGAGTGGATGCTCATCCCAAAAAAGAACACCGACGAAATGTTGGAATAATTGACACAGGAGCAGAAGACCACAAACCTGTGATCAGAACCAAACTGTTTGCCGTCTGTTCTCTTGAGTTTGATACTGACACACTATCCTCTGATCTGAGACATGTGACATGACAGAAAATTGACTCCAATCGCAACAGATTTAGCTCACAGCAGAGTGCAATGAAGTGTCTCTGAAATATACGATCCACAACTACAGCCAGCGGGGACCTATGTCCGTCGTTATTTTGAGGCTCGTAAATCCAGAGCTAACATGGATAGTGTTCTGCACCTGTGCATGGGTCAATGCGGCCATAAATAAATGAACATCAATAAAGCTGTTTGCGTTCAATATTAGCACAGGAGAAAAAGACTTCAGGTGAACATAAAACATGGTGTTTTTTTGGGGGGGGTTTAATCGGGCGTGAAAACAAAAGGTACAGCACATAAGGAAAGGAGGAGAGTTTAATTCAACGCAGATACAAGTAAAATAAATTGGACATGTTGAAATAGAGACGTGAATAAACTGAACAGTTGAGTTGTTTGGAATGTGATACTGGCAACAAAGTCAGTAAAATGATGTTTTAAAGAGCTAAAGTTACATTCAGATGCTCTAGGGAGGTTTGGGTTATCATTTGTATCAAATAAAAACAAGCTGAACCTTCTTAGGAAAGAGTTAGTGTAAACAGAAGCAGAGGTGTCAAATCCAGGTCCAGAAAGTTGACACCATGCCACAGTTTGGCTCTTCTCAACCGAGCTTGCTCGGTGGAATAGAAGCATCTGTGGCTAAAGCCAAATTTAGGCAGGGTCTCAACTTTCTGAACTTGGATTAGACACCTCTGAAGGGGATAATGTGATAACCACAATAACATCTTCAGAGTTCAAGACAGCATTTTGGAACAAAAAAGTAGCTAGCTGACTAACCTTAACGCCATTTGGAACCTCAGGGGCTCCGATTAAACTGACGAGGCAAAACGAGCCAAGCAAGTTGGGATCTTCCTAACTAGCTAAGAAAGCATTGTCGTTGGAGCTAAGGTAGTTGGAGTCTTAGCAAGGAAGTAGGCATCTTCAAGCTGACAAAGTGTGAACTTTTGGTGTCAACTTAGATAGCTAAGAATGCCAGCATTGTCTTTGATTGGCATCATGCCTAGCTTGAGAAGCTTGCTGAATAAAGACATTTATGTTGTCTTTGTGAGAAAGGAAGGAAGTCTGCACAGTGACTGTTTTTGTAGCTAGCTAGTCGAGTTGCTGTCATCTTAGTAGCTAGCTAAGCGGTCGTCACCAATTTAACAAGATGAGATAGCAACCCTTGTGAGGATAAATGCTTCAGAAAATGGATAGATGGAGTTTGCAACTCTGTAGAGAGCAAAGTGAGTTCATTGTTGTTTTAGCTAGCTCAGGAAGATGGTGTCTTATTAGCTAGCCACCATGCTGCAGTCTTCTTAGCTTGCCAGGGAAGTTGTCATCTTTGCTGCACTTGTGGCTGGTGAATATACCGGTAGTTAGCATTGCCTTAGCTACGCCTTCTTTTGGTATTGATCCTTCCATGTGAATCAGATTGAAGAGTTTGTCGTTTCAACCACCCTCAGATGGCTTTGTTGACGATAAAAGCATCGAAGGTGGGGCGGGGACGACTGATGTAAAAACAGTGTCACTGACCAAACTTGGCTTATTAAGATACATGGTTAAATCATCTTCACCTGTGCGGTGAAGGAATCACATTCATTGAAGAGAAACTGTTGGCTTTTTTTTTTTAGCATTTACATGCAAACATACAGGAAAAAAAGTAACATTTGTATACACACACAGGCCACATCATTAGGAAGACCAGCATAATCGCATCGGGGGCATCTTTCTGGAAAAAAAAACATAATAAAAGCACCCATTTCCATTGTAGAAAAGCCTCCGTTTAACAGCGACCATTCATTTTTGCAAAGGCAGTACAGTCAAACCTTTGTTTTTCGAACGTCCCGGTTCTCGAACAAATCGAAATTCGAACGAAAAATTCAAGATTTTTTTTGCTTCGGTTGTTGAACAAAAATTCGGAAGTCGAACCTCACGAGATGAGCCGAGATGACCCGAGAAAACCCGACCGCGCGGCCCAGATGTCGACTGACTCTGTTCGTTGTTATTGTATTTTCGTTACTTTGAGGATTGTATTAACCCCTAATCATGCCTCCAAAGAAAGCAAGTGGGAGCAGTAAAGCCATCCTAAAACACAAAGACGCTCTTAAAGCAATGCGACAGTGAGCGCCTGGCGCGCTGCGGTTGTGCGATCGGACCAAATTAAGCTCCCTGCGCACTGAGGTCCACTTAAATTTTGGAAAGTACATCAGGACTTTAAAAATATTTTCTAAATTTCAGCGACAGCTCTGTCACAATAATGCGACTAGCGTGGTGCAGTTACACGATTGCGCGTTCGGAGGTGCGCTGCAGTTGCACGATCGGACAAAAATGCGCAAATGAAAAAATGCTTAAAAAAGGCGTTTTTTTGTCTTGGAACGGATTACAATTTTTTCCATTATTTGTAATGGGAAAATAGATTCGGAATTCGAACGATTTACTTCTCGAACTGCCTTCTGGAATGGATTGCAGTTGAAAACCGAGGTCTGACTGTATTGCGAAAGATGTGACCAGTGAATGGATACAACAAAACATGCCAATTTTTATGCTCGTCTTTGTTCTGAATTGCATCAACAGCGAGATAGTGGAGAGGGTCCACGACATCAGATTCCTGGGAGTCCAGATCTCTGATGACCTCCCCTGGACACGCAACACCTCAGCTGTCATCAAGAAGGCAAGAATGGTTCCTCCATTGAGAGCCTGCTGACCTACTGCCTCACCACCTGGTACGGGAGCTGCACTGCTGCAGATAGAGGGAGGCTACAGAGGACAGTCAAAGCAGCACAAAGGCTCATCGGTTGCCCTTTCCCCTCCCTGGCGGACATATACAACACCCGGTGCGTCAGCAGAGCTCACAACATCAAAGACAACACACATCCCGCCTCCCAGCTGTTTAAACTGCTTCCTTTTGGGAGGCGCTACAGAGGCATTCGAACAAGGTCTACCAGACTGAAAAACAGTTTCTTCCCAAGAGCCATCACCGCTCTGAACTCTGAGAAAACAACACCAGCTATAATACAACACCGACACTTCTTTAAAAACTACGTGCAATAACTATTTACTATTTATTATTTACTTTCTGTACAAACCTCATTCATGTTAATACATATACCCACACTGAACATACTGTAAATAAGATTTTTTAACCTTCATTCTTAGACTAATAGCTATACTGTAAATAAGATCTTTCACTTTTATTCTCAGACTTCCTTTTATACTTTTTAAAATTTTGTATGTTTGCGCTAGGAAGGGAGCAGCTATCCGAATTTCGTTGTACAACTAAGTTGTAAAATGACA
The DNA here is from genome assembly GCF_024217435.2 of Syngnathus scovelli. Taxonomy (NCBI): domain Eukaryota; kingdom Metazoa; phylum Chordata; class Actinopteri; order Syngnathiformes; family Syngnathidae; genus Syngnathus; species Syngnathus scovelli. Next base: position 9,319,832 of record NC_090861.1, read on the forward strand.
ATAAAGGGCATTCTATTCTATTCTAAATGTCATGCGTCATGTTGACTAACCCTCGTTGGGGGCTCTGGAACCGGTTTTCATTTCTTCTGAAAAGAGTTTTGCGTTTGGCCCATAATCAAACACATTTGAGTGCTCATCACATTGATGTTCAGTCCATTGAACAGGGTTCACAGTTGCTCCAAGTTTTGCGGCGGACTATGGCCAAAACACAAAAGCATGAACACTGCTCACAATAGGGGGATGTGCGCTTTTCATTAGATGGATTGGACGAGGTGCAGCATGTGAAACCATGGCAATAACCACACAGCACAAACAACATCCTAACCCTTTTCCTCGGAAAAACATTCGTCGTGACCCCCTGCGCAGACAAACTGTACCGGTAGAAAAGGCTGCGCTGAATTGTCTCGCTAGTGAGGACAAAGACAAGAACGGCACCGGTAAAAGGAACTCAAACCGGAGCTGATGCTGCAAAGTGAACGTGCAAGATCCAAAATGGATGCCTTCGGCACAAAATGGACGCCCAAAGCACAGAAAGTCAACATTTTCAAATAAAGAGAATGAGAAGGAAGCCACCTGGCGGCCCTGTTTCCAAATGGGCGAGGACCCCGCCCCCGTCACACGACCTGCAGCGCCCTCTCGTGGCCGTCCAGCTGCACCTTGATCTTGTGCAGCTCCTCGATCTCCTGGTGGTGGCGCTCCGTCTTGTGGCGCACCAACGAGCGGTAGAAGTGAACAGTGAAGACCACAAAGATGACGCCCACAGGCACCATGATGACGGTAGACGCCAGCGCCGCCAGCCAGCCGCTATCCTGTGCAGCAGTCTCGGCGGCGGCCGATGCAGCGCCTCCCGAGTCCACAGGCAGGAACTTGATCCAGCAGAGGAGCACCACCTCGGCCAGGAAGAGCAGGATGCCCAGTGCCGTGGAGAAGCCCCACGCCAGCTCGATGTAGTAGTGCATGCGCTCGTGCGGCGACTCGCTGACAGAGTTGAGGTTGTGGATGTTGCTGACCGCCTCCACGTTGGGCAGAATGCACGTGCTGATGAGCAGCGCAAACAGGTGCACGGCCACCAGCACCGTGGTGCACACGCTGAACGCCACCAGTAGCACGCGCGGGTAACTGTACTGCATCTCGAGTTGCACTTCCACCATGGCCACCTTGCACCGCAACACACACACTCATTGTGGGTTGGAACTATTTAAGAGGCACACTCCTTTTTCCTTGTAATTGCGCATGCCAATAAATAGGGACACCGATTGACAGCAAAAATAGCGAGGGGGGTGGTGTGAATAGCCAAATGCAAGTGCAAAAATGCTGAGATCAACTTGTAGGTGAAGTCTTGTGACAAGATAATTAAAGGAAACTGACCATTGCAAAGCCGGAGAGGAGCGCTGAGGTCCTGCTGGAGGCCTTAAGCTTCGCCCTGCTCAGGTAGAGTTTCCTCCAAGAAAGGGCCTGCACTGAATGGTGGTTAGAGCTGACGAGCTCCAGGTAGCTACGCCGCACCCAGTCCCTGTAGTCCATGCAACTGCCGGCTCCACCATCTGGGGCCTGCTCTGACATGCCCGGGGCCGGTGAGCCCCTGGGCACGTTGAGCTCTCTGCTCATACTGCCTGATTGGTACGTACAACGGAAGAATGTCTTGACATTGTATTACAATGCAGTAGTGTAGTATGCCTGAGTGTTCATCAAAAACAAGACTGTGAGCCACTAACATTATGCACAACTTGATTATGAACACTGCGCTTACACGTTGAGGTTAAACAACGATTCTATTCAAATCTCAAGCAAGGAAATGTCAAATAACAAATGTGGTCAACATGTTTACAGTTATCAAAGCACATTTAGTGAACTTAAAAGTTAAATACAAGAGAAGTTTTACATTTGCAAACCACTGTAGTTAACTAATATCAATCATAAATATTGACTAACTCTATTACGTCAGGTAGCGATAGACACGTACAAAATTCGAGTTGCGCAGGGGAAGGCAACGCCGTCGTAAACGGATATTTAAAACTCTACTAAGTAAAAGTGAGATCCGTTTACACACCTTGGCTAACCTTGGCTAACGTCAGACTCCTTTATTCATAAGCACTTCCAACATGATACGGAGCGAAAACGTTGCACTCAAACTCGGATTAAGCTTTAAAAACAAGGCAAAACTCGGGAGAAAAATCTCATAGACTTCTTGCTAGCTAGCCAAGTTATTGGCCTAGCTCCAATCCAATCGAACTTCCTTGAGTGTGACACTGTAAAATGTGAATTTGTTGGACTCACCTGGGAGTCGAAGTGGTTTGACAGTAGCGAGTGGCCAAGAGTGTAATTACAAGATTAGCTTCCACAGTACAAACTCGCACACTCCTACGTTTACAAACGTTCGGAGTGGGAAACTGCTTCCGGGTTTCATTTACACTTGCTTGACGACTTACGACTTCTCTACTTCCGCCGCGACAAGCTCTGAAGCTCTGAGAGTATCGAGTTTTGTTTCGTTTTTTAATGGGGAAAATGTAGAAAGTTTAAATTATTCATATCGGCCCCGTCCAAATACACACGCACACACACGCACACACACTCCCCCCTACGGTCTACAACGAAGTGTACACCTAGTAGTGCACGACGTGTTCGAGAGCGCCGTGTAAAACCCTGCGAGAACTTTTATTATATTTGCTAATCTTACAAATTTAGGAACTTACTCGCTTGTATTGTGTATGTATTTAAATATGTATTTTTCTTATTTCCTTTTTATTACGATGTTCTGTTTGTTGCTTTTCTTTATTTATTCCAATTTACTTTTTGGGGTTTGGGATATTTGTTGGAGGGCGGCTCGGTGGTGCACTGGGTAGCACGTCCGCCTCACAGTTAGGAGGGTGCGGGTTCGATTCCACCTCCGGCCCTCCCTGTGTGGAGTTTGCATGTTCTCCCCGGGCCCGCGTGGGTTTTCTCCGGGCACTCCGGTTTCCTCCCACATCCCAAAAACATGCTTGGTAGGCCGATTGAGCACTCCAAATTGTCCCTAGGTGTGAGTGCGAGTGCGGATGGTCGTTTGTCTCTGTGTGCCCTGCGATTGGCTGGCAACCAGTTCAGGGTGTCCCCCGCCTACTGCCCGATGACGGCTGGGATAGGCTCCAGCACGCCCGCGACCCCCGTGGGGACTAAGCGGTTCAGAAAATGGATGGATGGATGGATATTTGTTGGTTCACTATGTGCCTTGTGCCTCTCTCATGTTGTATTTACCGTGCCATGTTTGTGACTACGTTTGACAGTGTGACCACTCGAGCACATTTAATGCACTTGAATCCTAGGAACCATCGGATGTTCAATGACTGAATGAACTGATTGTCCTACAGTGATTGTCCTACAGTTACGATACATTTGGACAAGACTCCAATAAATTGAGACAGGGCACAAAGTTATAAACTGCTCTATTCTTTTTTATAAAACTGCTCCATGGCCCTATAATTAACTTGGCTGCCACGAAATACAATCTACATGGAGCAAGTCGAATCTTCCTCCATATCACGAGCGCTCTTCTTATCCCCCGAAGGGTGAATTCTTGTACTGGTGTAGGAAAACACCGAACCAAGGTTGACACGCAGAGAAAGAATGGAGAAAGAATGGATTGAGGCGGCTACTTGAGCTAAGCGATAGGATACGACGACCAGCCGCCGAGCTCTCGCGAGATTCGGCGAGACTATAAGTTAAGGGAACATGGCGTCGTCTAATTTGCTGAAGGTAGGTTCCCCAGTCCAATTTAATCAATTCCCGCTTATCGGCCGCGAAGCGCCTGTCACCTGCGAGCCGTTGCGTCTCCACGAGAATCTCCCGCTTCCGGAAGACCCCCGTCTGCCTACCCCTGCCGGCGTTTTCCGCATTGACGCCGGCGCGGGGAGCATTTAACTTGGCTAGCCTTAGCTCCCTGCCGGAGGTTTAGCTCAATGGCAAAGCTACCACATTAGCCTCTTAAATGAGGAAAGTGGGGACAGCGGCAACACGCGAAGGCCGGATGGAAGATAGGAAGGCCTGGCCGTGAGGGGTCCTTGGAAGGCGGTGGGACGTGTTTTTGTCTGCACAATCCCAAGCAGGAGCCGCGATATCTTCTGTCAAGTCAGTCAGGCGCTCGCACACACATCAATCTGCAGCTGACTGGCTGGCCCCCTTCAAGCCCACTTTAGGCTGCCGAAAGGCAACTGGCGGGGGTATTTTCTGCACACTGAGCCGCAACTAGGCCCCCCTAACTGGCGTCAAATGCAGTCTGACGGTCACCTATTTGTCTTAGTTTTTCTATCAATAATCATGCATATGGACAGGCTGCATAGGTACTCCTTGACAGGTAGTTGTCGAGTACTCAAGGCGCAGTAGTGGAGGTATAGAAGCCACGGTTCAAGATTTGTAATATGTATTTTTGTCCCTTGCAGAACAAAGGCTCCCTTCAGTTTGAGGATAAATGGGCCCTAATGCGTCCCATCGTACTAAAACTGTTACGGCAAGAGTCGGTCACCAAGCAGCAGTGGTTCGACCTTTTCTCGTGAGTTTGACCAAAAAAAAAAAATGTTAATCCTAAAGGGAAACTTTGTTTAGGTGATGTCTTCTTCTCGTGCAGAGATGTCCACGCCGTGTGCCTGTGGGATGACAAAGGTCCCGCTAAGATCCACCAGGCCCTTAAAGAGGACATCCTCGACTTTATCAAACAAGCACAAGCGGTAAGGCTGAGACTAGAATGGAAAATTTGAACAATATAGTGGCTTCTCACATTTCATTTTCATGCAATAGCATATTCTCGCATTTCATTTTCATGCGAAATAAATGTTTATTTTTATTGATGCCTTCCCTCTGCATGCTAAGACACTGGCATATTTCCCACTCTGCCGTAACTGTCATCTTCAAATGGAAAAACATTGTAAAAAGCATCATGTCAGCAGAGGCGATCCAAAAGGCGACCGCTGCTCTCTCAATAACGCCTCTTTTGAAGGAAAACTAAGCCATGGTTTGCCACTGTTGTCTCAAAGCGGGTGCTGAGTCACCAGGATGACACAGCACTGCTGAAGGCCTACATTGTGGAGTGGCGCAAGTTCTTCACGCAGTGCGACATCTTGCCCAAGCCCTTCTGCCAACTGGAGATCACCTTGATGGGCAAGCAGGGCACCACCAAGAAGTCCAATGTGGAGGACAGCATCGTGCGAAAGGCGAGTAGCCAAGCGGCGCAGGAACACGAGCTCTGCTAACGACCGCCGCTGGTCTCCACAGCTGATGCTGGACACGTGGAACGAGTCCATCTTCTCCAACATCAAGAGCAGGCTGCAAGATAGCGCAATGAAGCTGGTCCATGCCGAACGGCTGGGGGAAGCCTTTGATTCTCAGTTGGTCATCGGAGTACGAGAGTCCTACGGTGAGCAACTGTCCACCAACAGCGGTGAAACCGCCTGGTGCCGGTAGATATCGTGTGAGGCGCGCCTCCCTAAGTGAAGTTATTTCCACACGCGCAGTTCTGAGGTGTATGGTGAACAAACAGGGGGAGGCCTGTATTTTTGTCAATTGGTCTGCTGTGCACAAATGTGCATGTCGCAGTAACGACACCTTTACGCACAGTCAATATATCTGCTGCAACTGATTTATCGATTCTAGAAGATGATCCACTTGATTTGACGTTCCTTCCTCCCTTTGTTCCCGCAGTGAACTTGTGCTCAAACCCCGACGACAAGCTGCAGATCTACAGGGACAACTTTGAAAAAGCCTACATGGATTCCACCGAGCGCTTCTACAGAACGCAGGCGCCCGCTTACCTCCAGCAAAACGGCGTCCAGAACTACATGAAATACGTGAGGCCGAGTCACGATTGCGCCCCTGCCAGCAATCAGAATCTAAGCCACCTACGTGCTCGACTAGGCTGATTCCAAGCTGAGGGAAGAAGAAAAACGTGCACTTCGCTACCTGGAGACAAGGCGTGACTGCAACTCTGTACAAGCGGTGAGTGTGCGCACCGCAAGCGCTCCTTTTTCTTTGGAATGTTGTCACGCGACGGGCTTTTGGCCAGCCCCCGTTGCAAAGCGACGGAGGCGCGCATGATAGACGACATCTGGCTGCGGCCGGGCCGGGCACGACTGAGCCTTAACGTTAGCCAAGCTCAGCCAATTTTGCTTGAGCTATCTCCTGCGACTGCTCTGCTCTCCAGCTGATGGAGTGCTGCGTCAATGCCCTTGTAACGGCCTTCAAGGAGACCATCTTGGCCGAGTGTCCAGGCATGATCAAGAGGAATGAAACAGACAGTGAGTGCCCAGTTGACTTTGGGGCAGGAACACAGCTGTGAGCAGAACCTTCATGCGCCGGTTTTGCCGCCGCAGAGCTGCACTTGATGTTCTCGCTGATGGACAAAGTGCCAAGCGGAATCGAGCCCATGCTTAAGGACCTGGAGGAACACATCGTGAGCGCCGGCCTCGCCGACATGGTGGCCTCCGCCGAGACCATCACCTCGGTGAGTGCCGCAAAGGACCTCGCTTTAAAATGACAGAAGAAGAGGCACCTTTGGGATGGGTGGATTTTTGCTCTCACCCTTTCAGGACGGGTATTTGCTCTTTTGTTGCAGGACTCGGAGAAGTACGTGGAGCAGCTGCTCACGTTGTTCAACCGCTTCAGTCGGCTTGTGAAAGAGGCCTTCCAGGACGACCCTCGGTTCCTCACCGCCAGAGACAAAGTGAGCACGGGTCCTCATTGTCGCTGGCGCTGTTCCCTTTTGTTTGTTCTCAACTTTTTCTCACCTCTCGGCAGGCCTACAAAGCCGTTGTCAACGATGCCACCATCTTTAAATTAGAACTTCCTATGAAACAGAAAGGGTAAGACCTTGTGAGATAGCCCCACCCCAAACACTGTCTCACGACTTTCTGCGCCTGTAGCGCGGGCTTGAAAACACAACCTGAGTCCAAGTGTCCAGAGCTGCTGGCCAACTACTGCGACATGCTGCTCAGGAAGACGCCGCTCAGCAAGAAGCTCACGTCCGAGGAGATTGAGGCCAAGCTCAAGGAAGTGGTGAGTGTGTTTTTTAGTTTTCTGTTTTGCTCTGCCTGTAGGTGCACACAAATGACCTACTTAAATATTAGGTCCATGTGACACAATAGGTAGCTTATTTCTTCCAACGATGAGCACCCCGCTCATCCACCGTAGCCCAACCAGTCTGATTTCTGGAATGACACGACCATTGCATCATGTCTTTCTATTGCAGTCTGGAAAGGCATATTGTGCAAAGACACTATTTGGTTTGGTGTGTACCTAATCAAAGTGAAAGGCGATTCCTTCATGTCTCGTTGTCTCGTAGCTGTTGGTTCTGAAATACGTCCAGAACAAAGACGTGTTCATGCGCTACCACAAGGCCCACCTGACGCGCCGCCTCATCCTGGACATCTCGGCCGACAGCGAAATCGAGGAGAACATGGTGGAATGGCTCAGGGTGAGATGAAGTGCAAAAAGTTGCCTCAAAAATTGGAACCTGGACAAACATCACCGAGGTTTGGCTGTCATTGATCCCAAACAGGAAGTGGGGATGCCGGCGGACTATGTCAACAAGCTGGCCAGGATGTTTCAGGACATTAAAGTGTCTGAGGACCTCAACCAGTCTTTCAAAGAAATGCACAAACACAACAAGCTGGCTCTCCCAGGTAAAAGACAGCGACACATCGTCGCTTTTCTCTTCCTGTAGGTGGTGGGAGAACGCCGTTTTACGTGGCGGCTTAAAATGCACTAAGCAAGCGGCCTCTGTGTTTCTTTAGCCGACTCTGTCAACATCAAGATCCTGAACGCCGGCGCGTGGTCACGCAGCAGTGAGAAGGTGTTTGTCTCGCTGCCCACGGAGCTGGAGGACTTGATCCCAGAGGTGGAGGACTTCTACAAGAAGAACCACAGTGGACGCAAATTACATTGGCATCACCTCATGTCCAATGGCATTGTGGGAGTCGCGCGCACGCAGATCTCACCCCATCGCACCAAACCCGGCCGGTGCTGATATCTGCCCTTCCCACAGATCACCTTCAAGAACGAGGTGGGCCAGTACGACCTGGAGGTGACGACCTTCCAGCTGGCCGTGCTCTTCGCCTGGAACCAGAGGCCCAGGGAAAGGATCAGCTTCGAGAACCTCAAGCTCGCCACCGAGCTACCCGATGCTGAGCTGCGACGCACTCTCTGGGTGAAAAGCACACAGAGAGGGACTGAAAAGACATTTGAAACCGTCGTCATTATGGGACTCCTTGTTCTGTGTACTTCTCACGTTCGGCGTGTCCCCCTCCTCCCTCTGTTGCAGTCCTTGGTGGCGTTCCCCAAGCTGAAGCGGCAAGTGCTGTCGTACGACCCAGCGGTGTCGTCGCCCAAAGACTTTGCTGAAGGAACGTTGTTCTACATCAATCAAGAGTTTTCACTCATGTAAGCAAAAGTCTTGAGTTCCTCCAATACCAGTCCTGACTCGATGAGATGCGTTCACCATCGATCGAGACTGATATGCGCCGCAGTTGGATACCTCGCTTTGTCTCTAGGGCCATATGAAGTGCTTATTTCTCTTTGGATTTTTGTGTGTGCCACGTAGGACGATGAAATGCAATGCTAAATGTCGGAACATCCGTGTGGATTCATGGGCGTCTTTTTTTTTTGTCTGCATCTCTTTTTAGAAAAAATTCCAAAGTCCAGAAGCGGGGAAAGATCAACCTGATCGGTCGACTGCAGCTCACTACGGAGAGAATGCGAGAGGAGGAGAACGAGGGCATCGTGCAGCTCCGGATACTGAGAACCCAGGTTCGTCGCCGCTGTCGTCTTGCTGTATAGAGCGAGCGGTCGTGCCTTCCCTTTGCCAAAACCATCTTATTGCCATTATTTATTTATTTCAGTATTAAGATGATGATGAATTAAGCGATTACTTGTGGTTTTGAACATCGCTCGTTTCTACTCCAAGATACTTCCTGTGATGTTTTTTTTTTCTTTGCGTATAGAATCACTCCCTGCTCTTAATGCCATCCCATTTTCTTATGCACACAGGAGGCCATCATCCAGATCATGAAAATGAGGAAACGCATCAACAATGCACAGCTGCAGACAGAGCTCGTGGAGATCTTAAAGAACATGTTTTTACCACAGAAGAAGATGATCAAGGAGCAGATCGAGTGGCTTATCGACCACAAGTACATCAAGCGGGACGAGGCCGACATAAACACCTTCATCTACATGGCATAGCACGACGCTTTGGCCTTTTTTTTTTCTACCCCCACCACCACTCAAAGGGGCCTGACGGACGCTCAACCACTTCTCGGCCCGCTCTGCCCCCGTCGCACCATTTCCCACTCCCCCGTGCTCTATTTAAAATGAAATCCTGTGCAGGGAGGCATGAATCAAAAGACTACTTCAAAACATTTCCTGCCTTAAGATTGTTTCAAGAAGAAAAGCAAAGCCTGCCCCTCATGGTTTTCACTGTTTTTATTTGGGAGGCTGCCATTCATGTTTTGTTTCACTCCTTCCGAAACGCTGCGACGGCGTGCCGGCTAGCTCACGCCTACCCGACCCTTCTGGAATCCTACAGACAAACGCTGCGGGATGTGGGGGAGGAAACACACAATTTGTCTTTGCCTGTGTGAGCAAAGCCTCCAGCTAGTCGCTTTAAGGCACTGTGGGGCTTGGGCTTTGTTTGTGTTGTTCATGTGAGAGTAAGTATCACTTAATCAGGAATTCCTTTTTTTGCGTACAGTGCCAGATCGACACGGGACCGCCTTTACCCACCCCCCTCCCCCAGAATTGAAATTTCGGTTTTCTGAGGTGGATAAAGGAAGAAGTGGGATGGACGTTTTGGATTACGAAATGTCCTCAGGGTCAACGAAGGGCGGTGTTGAAGGTTTAAACCGGGTCAGAAGCCCGAGTCAGTATTATCAAAAGCTTTTCAGCAGTGTGTACCGCGAGATGTGAATAAATAAAATAAACAGCACCTTAACATGAAAGATTTGAAGACGCACCTCTTTGTCCTGCCTTAACTACATAGTTTGTTAATTCTGACCTTTAAAGCTTGCGTATCACGGTAATAAATTCTACTGTTTTACGTTTTACTCATTCGGTTGTGGTCTATATAAAGTGGAACAGCGATGCTTCTGTCTGAATTCTTTGTTTTGATAGCATCACAGGTTTTCTACTTGTTCTGAGGTGCGGCTCAGAGCAAGCCGTTTTGGTGCAGTCTCTTTAAATGCAAATTAGATGCTTCATACCCCACTCCATCCTGGCCGCAAGATGTGCGCCTCCCTTTCCAGTTGACATATTTGTCGTTTTTTAGTTGAGGTAGCTGCCAGGTCTAAGCACCATCAGGCATTCGTTTACCCACTGAAACAGAGAGAAGACAACCAGTAATTGCTTTACTCGCGAGGAGAACTAACAGAGCGTTTCAGTCACATTCTCCATCAATTCTGAAAACTCCCTGTTTTCCTCCTCTTTTTTTAATCTGTTGAGAAGCCCTGGCTACATGGGTGTTGCGACACTAAAGGGTAAGGGAAATGAAGTCAGTAGCAACGCTGTTCACGTAACACTGCAATAAATGGATTATTGTTCAAGCAGATCGGGGCCTTTTCACCCCGTCCGTGACCCCGACAGTCGGGGTCTGGTTCCTGTGTTGTTCCTCCTTCGCAGGTTGACATCTCCTCAGCTGTGGTTAGTGAGATATCTCGAAGCTGCTAAGTGCCGTTTTCCTGTGGAACAATGCAACTAGACTATTGCTAAGTTTCTTTTCTTGCCAAACTAACACAAAACAGTAATATTGAGTAACTATGGGATAACTCATACAATTACTTCAACAGATAGGTTTTGCTATAATACTTGCCTAATAAAGAAAGATAGGCCCGTGCAACAATAATCTATGAGAGGAAGGGAGGTATCGGATAAGAGCCAAAGGTGTAGCTGGGAGTTGAAGGAATTCTCTGGAGCTAGACAAAGAGCTTTGTTGGAGCAAGGGAGTTCTGCTAGTAAATTGAGGCCCTCTGCCAGGGGCGGCCAGTGCTCCACTATACAATTATTTCAACAGTCGCGTCTACTTGCGCCACAAACGTTTTGATTGAGTAAAAGATGTAAATGGCAGAAGACTTGTCCATAGCGCGTAACAAATCCCCTCACAATATTTATGAACACGTCTTGTAAACAAGCACTGCAGTCAAGTTACAACGTAAGCTAGCGTTAGCGAGAAGCGAACGAATACGTTTAACACAATTATTAAAGTGAAATGCAGTGTATTATTTTTGTCATCTCAAGCTTACCGCTTTACTGTGTCTGTCATTTCCATAGATTGAAGGAACTTAACCATCAACGAAACAAAGTCTTTCGGCAAATCCTTCTCTAAACTGACAAAATATTTCTGAAACACTTGTCCTCGAACAAGCAGGACTTTGCCAACAGACGGGGGAACACTGCTTAAAAAATGAAATTTGACCAAGCACTTCTTTGAGGATCTGATGTTGGGGGACGGTGCAATTATTTGTGTGGATCGATGCATCCAATAACGGAACATTTTGATCTCTCCACTCGGCATCCTTGAGTTGTTTGGACTACAAAAGTCTCTCCGAGTAATAAAGATGGCGAATTTGCGAAACCGTGTGGCAGCACCCTTACCTTGTTTGATTTGTCCCACCCCAACGGATGTGATGTAATAGATAAAAATACGTAATAGAAAATGGAGAAAACTGAACGGACTAAAAAATAGCCCCCAAACAGATCATAAAAGTATCTCGGCAGCACCTCAAGGGATAGTTTACACTTTTCTGCACTCTTGGAGAGTCCTAATACACAAGAAAATGAAAATAAAAGCAAGAAAAGTGGATTTACCAAGAGACGTCTCCGTGGACGCTTCAGACCCATCCCCCCCAGATTTTTTTTTTTATAAATTGTGTCCTGATTCCAGGACATTCCATTTAACTGGTGAATCCCGGAAGCCAGAAGGGGGCGTCAGAGCAAAGCTTTAAAATTATATTTGATGGCTGTTTCTTGCGGACAAGTAGGCAGGGAAAGTAGAGTAGCAGTTTACGGAAAGAAAGAAGCAATTGTGAAAGAAGAAAAGGCAAGTCTGGCGTGGAAGGAAGACATAAAAGCAAATTTGGCAAAGGAAGAAAGGATGCATGAATAAAAAGGATGTCTGAGGGCAGGAAAAAGGGTACGAACGGGGTCAGGAAGGCAGAGATGCAGATTGACATATTCTTTCTTTTCTAATATAGACAGAAGGCAGCTAAGGAAACTGCCCCGATTTTAATTAGACAACTCGTTTATTAATCACAGTATATTGCATCCTCTTATTTGTGTCAAAAGAGCCTAGGGATTTGAGCAGGCCGCTCGGCTCTGCGCATGACCAGTGTGTCTGCTTTCCTTCAACAGACGACTTCCTGGAGGTTGCTTTCAAAATACATTCAAAACGATTTTTTAGGAAAATGTTTTTATTTGTTATTTAAGTCACAAACCGTCACATGTGAGAATCGAACTCACGGTACCATTACACCATCAGCCACAACCTAATCAAGTGAGAGTATAATACCAATTTTAGGTGCTTCGTGACTGTCAGTATTAGAAAATATACGAGTGGTTGACGAATGAGCTATCTCTAATTCAGTAGGACAAAGCATCGAGTGTTGTCGATAAGTATTTTTAATGGAGACGTTAGCTCAGCAAGCTAGCTCTGAAGTTTGCCATTTCGGGATAAGGCTGACCTTATAAAATGTTTTTTAGGTGTTCATAATTAAATTTCACTTGAATAATATGCATGATTTCTTTAAAGCATCTTAAAATATTGTATAATGATTTATTATTTGAGAACCCAGTAAATGTCCGATGTCATCGCGGAGTGATACACGCCAGCTTGACTCTTGCTTTTAGCGGAGGAGGAGGAGAGCGGTGCTCCGGCGGAGGAGAGGACCAGACAGGGAGCGAGGCGAGGAACCCGGCCAGCCCACCTCCCCCGCCCCCGCAGATAGCGAGTGTCGGACCCGCTGGACTCCCCACCGCCCCCTAACCCCCGGAGGAGGACCCGAGAGAGAGAGAGCGAGAGAGAGGGAACCGCGTTGCCACGGGAGAGGCCTCTGTGCAGGTAACCGAGCGTTCGACGTCGCGCGCCGCCGGGGGCGCAGGTGCTCGTGGGTGGGTGGGGGGGACGTTGGAGCGGCTCTGAAACTCGCAGGAGAACCACGATGCTATTACTTACTCACTGCTTCATTTTTTTCTACTTACAAATAATAGGATACAGAAACACACCACTAAAGCATCCTTTCATATGCACATTGCATGATATAGCAGAATATATGTAATAGGAGCACTATGCTATTGTTTCAATTTGATTTTTTTCCCTCCAGCACTGACTCAAAGAAAATAAGGAGAAACGTATCACTACTTGACAGGATTATTATAGACATCCAATAATCCAGTGTTTTCACATCTTTACTGGGGCAAAGAAAATGCTTTACATGAGCGAAAATCTCACCGCACACCAACAAGCAAAAATGCCACCCAATTAGCGGTACCGTGGTTTTAACCTCACCTTCATTCTTTCCTGAAATTCTTACCCAATTTGCTTGATTGGGCACCATCTTGTGAGATCATGCCCAGAGGAATCTTGTTAAAGTGAGGATTTTCTTCTTTCATTACAGAATTTGTGTGATCTTTTGCAGCTATCTTCCTCCGTGGTCCACAAGTAATGAATTAGTTATCCCGCGAAGTAAGTGCATCGTTGTGCACAGCACTGAGAGAGCTGGGAAGACGGACAAGACACATTAAGTGCATGCGTAGACACAGCAGCACGGAGAACAAGCTGGCATTTATTTGGCTCCGGATAGATTTATTGTTTTGTTTATTTTTAAAAAGGAGAAAATTTGAGTTTTTTATCAGAGAAAATAAAGCTAAAGATGTTTGTAATCTTACAGGCAGAACACACTGGAACATCGGAGGTATATTTGGGGTTAACCAGAAGCACTTTAATTGTATGCCGAGACTGACTAACCATGAGTGGGTAATTCTGAATGGAACCACACCCCAAGTTGCAAGAGGGTGTGCACACTTATGCAAGCACGTTATTATCTCAGCTCTCTGTTTTTCCTTTATTGTTTTATATAGTTGACTTTAATGGTGGAAAAAGTTTTGAGATAATTGGCGGCTCGGTGGCGCACTGGGTAGCACGTCCGCCTCACAGTTAGGAGGGTGCGGGTTCGATTCCACCTCCGGCCCTCCCTGTGCGGAGTTTGCATGTTCTCCCCGAGACCGCGTGGGTTTTCTCCGGGCACTCCGGTTTCCTCCCACATCCCCAAAACATGCTTGGTAGGCCGATTGATCACTCCAAATTGTCCCTAGGTGTGAGTGCGAGTGAGAATGGTTGTTTGTCTCTGTGTGCCCTGCGATTGGCTGGCAACCGGTTCAGGGTGTCCCCCGCCTACTGCCCGATGACGGCTGGGATAGGCTCCAGCACGCCCGCGACCCCCGTGGGGACTAAGCGGTTCAGAAAATGGATGGATGGATGGATGATTTTGGTCTCACTTGGGCTGGAGTGTGTAGACTTTCTCTGCTCTTCATGTGGGCAGAACGGTTTGAAGCGTAACTTTATTTGTCCCACTGAAGTGTGATTTGTCGCTTCCGCCGCCTCTGTTTTAAACAACCGAGGTGTCTTTATTGGTCTTCATTATGAAAATATCAATCTTAAATGGCCCCAAAGTTTAATGGCTTCCTCTTTGTCCCATGCATCATTGACTATCTACTGACTATCGACCGGTTCATTTAAAAGTTTCGATTTATTTATTTTTATTTTAATGATCGTCTCTTTCATTATTTAACAATTGCTCAACTAAGAGCTTTTTTTTTACAGAGATCCAAAACGAGGAGTTTAAAGGCATAATATAATAAACATACATTTTCCGGCCAAAATACATTTGTGTTCTTTGAAATAACAGCCTAATATTACGCTGTGTTTTGAAGTAGAGTGTTTTGCCGATATTAGTTGAAAGCCAAGCAAATTTCATTTGCAAAAATTCTGCTAATGCTGCTCACACTATTAACACGGCTCGATATTGTGAGGATTCTAAGGCCTCCTCTGGTAATCAACCAGATGGGTTTCCGCTGGAGTTAATTTGGCTTTGGAACGAACGGGCAATCACCAAGGAGCCAGGCAATGTCGGAGCCAAGCCTGCATTTGAGCCAGCAGCGGGAGACGTTGGTGCCGCAGAGGGTGGGAGGAGCTAACTGTGGTGGGAGGATGGGAAGCCTGGGATAGCCCGCCTCTGCCTCCTCACTCAGTTGCAGGGTAGATGAGGTCTGATGTGCTGGAACCCGCCCTCTCTCGCTCTCTCTCTGTCTTTGGTGCATTACTGCTCCTTCTTCACAGCTACAAGTTTAATCAGTCTGACAGTGGAAGGAGACTCAATCAGTTTGCCCCCCCGCCCAAACAGCAGCGCACACTCAGAGGCCAGCCGCAATGTGACACTGCCTACCTGCCAGCTGTGCGCGCTCTTGATTTGACGCTTGTCGTTATAATCACCCTTCCCAGCAAGGAAAATTGCTGTTACGTCCAGTTTGTTTGGTTGTCACGACTCCTCTCAAAAGCATTAGCGGAGACTATTACTGCAAGTCTCCCGCATGAGTTGTCCTCAAATGTGATAGGCAGCTGCTTTGTGTCGATGGATATAAATTCTTTTTTTGTTGTCTTATTTGTAATTCGTGTCATTAGAATTCATTGAGTGTTCATTTTGTGCATTCAATGGAAAAAAATCCTTAATTCCAGGCAAAACACATTGGTCCAAGAGTTGATTTTTGGACTGTGTTTGTGGAGTTTGCACGTTTGGAAATCCAGCCTCGCTCATATCAATCCGATACGTCGACGCTAGCGCAATCGTCCAGGTATGACATCAGTATTGAAATTTACAAGATTGACCAGTGGCATTTGCCAGAGACAAATTAGGGTAAATGGTAGAAAGCGCTGTCCAGTGGCACGGTTATCGATCAAGACGGCTCCATTTGAGAGCGACCCGGCCCCGTTATCAATCGATGTCTTCCTCTCTGCATAACTGTGATAATTAGGAGGATGTCGGGAGATGGATTAATCATTGTGAATACAGAAGAATCAGGTGCACTCACAACAGGACCTTTAGTTCCCGCTGAGATGGCTAATGATGAAGGTGTCAGTCAAGCGAGGAGTGGGTGGGGGGTGGCACTAGGAAAACAGAAGAAATAATTTAATAACACTTTGCACTCATTTTCTCAGGTGACCAATCTACTTGCGCTTGTGGACTTTGTCCCTGCTGTGCTTTGGGAATATGGGAAGCCCGGGCTTTCTGATAAGCGGAAGAAGTTGGATGGACGGATGGTCGCTTTTTTAAAATGTCCTCTCCTGCGCCGCAGGCATGTTCGCGTCGGTGAAGGCGTTCGAGGGGCAGCAGTACTCCACCCTGAAGAGGCAGTGCCTGCAGAGTGGCCTGCTCTTCGAGGACCCCCGCTTCCCCGCCGTCGACGACTCGCTCTTCTACCTGGGCAACAGGATCGGACGCGTGGTGTGGAAGAGACCGCGAGTGAGTTGCTCCAAACAAACCTCCAAATGCGTCAGAACAAGCACACATGCGTTTCTCCGAGTACACGGGTAAAATTGGAGAAAATAAGCACACACGCTAACGTTAGCTTAGCCCGTGTCTTCGCCGGATGTTGCAGTATTGCGCTTGACTCCCCGATGAGCATAAAGGGTAATCGTCCAAGCACACTGATGTGGTTGCGGATGGAGTAGCCTCTTTTTGCAGCGGCGGCACGCATTGCCATGGAAACTGGGTCACAGAGATGATATGTTTCGCTCTGCGCAGACGTCAGTCACGCGCACTGAACGCCGTGAGAGGAGAAAAACATGGAGGAGCAGAACTGGGCACGCTGTAGTATTTCAACACGATTAAATGACGCGCATTTGATTTTGCCTCGGTCTTTACATGCCTAGATAAACACGATTCCCTCTATTCATTCCTTGGCTTAAGTAGATAACGACTGCACTCCCGCAAGAAGGTTAGACTAATGTACCTTTTAATAACAAACCCCGAATGAGCACTACCGCCAGAGCAATAATGGACATTTACCACACAAGTTCACCCCAACATACATTAGTTTCACAGGAAGCATTAAGCGGGTTTCCCCGTCTTCCTTCTCATGGCCACCGAAAGCTCGCCGCCACGGGGAAAGTGCACAATCATCAAGTTTAACAGCAAACCACTGACATGTAGCCGCCCAGAGAGAAGCAAATGTTCCAGACATTGAAAGTATAGGGGGGGTCATTTTTGTGGGGGAAAAAAGTATTTTTTCTCTCGCCATGAAAAAAGGGGCCAAAGTCCCGGTGGCGGCATCAAGCGTAAGCACTTATAAAACGGTTCCTCATCCAGAGCCGTCTCACTGAGCTGCCACTTGACCGTTTTTCCTTGTACAATTTGTTGAAAACAGAGCGCCCCGACACGTGTCTGCTTGGCTCCAGTATGCCATCTCCGTTTCGCCCTCGCCCTCATTGAGGAGAGTCACGACAGGACAGACTCAGGTCATTCCTGTTGCCATGCGGGCATATTTAGCAAGTGTTTGCAATACGGTGGGTACTTTGTCTGCAGGGCTGATGGGTGGATGCATGGTGCCGACTGCAGAGCGGGCCAGCGAGCGGGTAAATCATTAGATGGCGCTCGGCCGCGGCATCACTTTGCCGTCTGCGGAGGCCGCGTTGCCATCAATACTCTTTTAATACTCTCCTGCCTGAGATGACCCCCTTCATCCAGTCGGGAAGAGCCACTCTCTTTGTTTCCGCCACGCCGCGACAGTTGAAGCCGCCGCGGACCGAAACCTTAACTGTTCTACAAACAGGCGCCATTCTGACATCATAAATAAGCTACATTCTGTATTGCCTCTGCTGAGTCATCCTTGTTTTTAATGCATTTGTACAAAAAAGTGCAACATGGACAAAAAAGGGAGGCGGGCGGCGGCCCGGCTCTCTGTAAACAGTGAGGTTCCGAGCTCAACTTGCACAATGCAAATGTGAGAGAGAAAACACTGCAGCAGCTAATTGAGCGCCACATTGTTGGTTGTAACCAAAGACCGCACAGAGGCCCCAAATGGACCTGGACACGTGCGCTTGCTCGTGGAGGTCTCCTCCACGTCAGCAGAAGACGCATGTGTTGGTCTGGCCTGCCTTTGTTGACAACCACCCACTCCTTCTATGTGAAGTGGCATGGGACCAAAAGTGATTCCTTCCGCTGTATATACACAGTTCGCTCGCCACACATTTTGCACACATGCAAGCCTGAGATGACACAAGACAGCACCAGAGTCTAAGAGAAAGATAGTTAAAAATCAGCCCTCAGGGAGGAGCTTGCATTAGCCCGGCCTGTTTTTTCAAAATCCAATCATGTCTGTCTTTGAATGTTGCCAATGAACGAGCCCTTTCTTTTTTACACACGCATGCAGGAGCTGTGCGAGGATCCTCACCTGTTTGTGGACGGCATCAGCGCTCACGACCTCCACCAGGGGCAGCTAGGCAATTGCTGGTTTGTGGCGGCCTGCTCCAGTTTAGCCTCCAGAGAGTCACTATGGCAAAAGGTGAGCAGCGTTTGGGGGACCAATCAAGCAGTTAGCAAAATTTTTGATAGCGGATGTCAAATGGCCATCTTGGCCTACTCACTCGAACCCAACCTTTTTTCATCCACGCCACACCTTTTTATTGGAAAAAATCTTGAGGCACTCCACCAACAAAAATCTGTTTAGTGTTACACACGCTTCTATATTAAAATGAGTTACCGTATTTATTCTAATTATCGCCCATATTCTAATAATCGCCCAGTGTGTGTTAGCGATGACATAAATAAAAAACATTGACACCTCTAATTATCGCCCATGCTGCTAGAAATTCCCCCCAAAACTTACGTTTTCCTCCGCGACCGCATGCCGACGTCATTGCGCAAGTTTAAATATGACTGATTTGACAGCATGTCGAATGTCCCTTTTAAATTGTTTTTCTCCATAAACTATGATACAATTACACTCGTCACTCCGCTACAATATCTTCACACAATTACGTTATCGGGGCGTGCGCTCGAACAAGACTATCGCGATAACATGACGCAACATGTGATGTGCGACAGTAACGTGTCGCATCGATGGAGCGTCAATCGACGCACCCCGCTGTTAGCGATAGATCAAAACAGCCGCTGTTCTAGTGTTAAGAACACCAGTGAGATGCAGGTATTGCATACTACATGAGGAAAATATACATATTATCGCCCATTTCAGTGCCCCTTGGCGATCGGACAAAAAGTGTTCTCTATCGCTCCCTGTTGGACATAAACCTTCTGTAATTATCGCCCTGGGTGATAATTAGAATAAATACGGTGTATTACAATGAAAGACATTGTGAACGCTATAAAAAACAAAGTCCTATTCCTATATATGTATATACAGTATATGGAGAGAGTGGAATAATTGAATAGAAACAAATAAATGTATGTATATATTTTAAATATAGTATATATATATTTTATAAAAGTGACCGTTTTTAAAAAAGGGTTTAGACAGTGTAAGGAATTACTAGTGAAAGTGATTGTGATTAAAATCCAAAAGATCACAACTTGAATGTGTATTCATGTTGGTGAAAATGAACAATCCAGGTTCTCCGGTTGAACTACATGGTGGGATTTCCGTCAGTCCACAAACGCACCACGGCCGTCAGAGCATCACTGTTATCAAAAGCACACAGCAGCAAACTGAATATGTGCCGATTCAGCACAATCAGACCGACACAACATGAAATCTCAAGATTGTCTGATTAGCTATGCATGCAATTAGCTAGTGGCTGACCAGGCCTTGCGCTAACTGACCAGTGGTTTGAAGATCCTTTTTACCATGCGCTCCGTAATTAATATTGGACAATTTCCCATGGCACAGCTGAATATCTCTCACGCCACACCAGTGTTCTGCGGCACAGTGGTTGGGAAACAGTGCACTAGATAGAACATGGGAAGATGACTTCTTCGCTGTGAAGAAATTCTTTGTCGAGCAGATGAGCCGTCAATTTTAAGCCGGCCAGCCGGGTGCTTTGTGGAACCAGCTCCTGAAAAAATCCCACTCATTCAAAGTATTGCACTCTTTTTGAATCCGCAAATCCACAATTGCGTTATCCGGTGGTTCTGAAACTTTTTGCACCAGCTTAGAAGAAGCGCTCATACGCGCACAGACGTGATTCCTAAAAAGTCAGTTTAATGAGTAAGCCTTTGCAGCATTATGCACAGTCTGCTTAATGATGGGAGAATCGATTTGAAAAAACAACTTTGACTTAGATTCACAGACGGTGACGGAGTGAACTACGTATTTCCAGCTACCCGGGTAGAAATGCAAGCGTTAAGCGAGGCTCCACAGAAGCATTCAGCTGCCAGGCGTGAAGGCGATGGAGCAGTCCACCGCGTCGGGGCAGCAGCCCTCCCCAAAGGCAAACAGGAAGTACATGACCTTCCTCACCTTGGCCAGCTCAGCAATGCGCTCGCCCAACTCGCATACGTCCGCCTCGTAGCACTTGGTGCCCGTCTGGCGGGGGTTGCGCACCACGCTCCAGAAGACCGCCGACGGCTCCAGGAGCTGCCGGGTCATTAGGTGGGTGAGGTCCGGCGTCCACAGCTGCGACGTGGCCGTAATGGCCAGGCGACTTGGCCTGGCCAAACGCACTGTCCAATGGGAGAAGCGCAGCGACTGCTGGGCAAAGTCCAGGCGGTACACGGCTTCGTCGGGCCACAGCAGGCGCTCGCCGTCCTGACGTTTCTGCCCGCGCTGCTGCAGGGACTGGACCCGCAGGCGCATCACCTCACTCAGCTGTGGGTCCGGGCCGAAGTGCAGCTCCAGGGTGTTGGCCATGAACGCCAAAAGAGAGGAGTGGCTCATTGTGCACCGTGTGGTGGCGCGTCTTAACTGCCAAAGACACCTGGAAACAAGTGCTCGTTACATTTGTCTTTCGTCCTCAAGGGGGTGCCGCTTGCCTCAGTTTGCTCGTTCGTTGCTTGGAATACGTGGAACCCGTGCGGCAATCCACCCCGCAGGCGTCCTCTGGCGACGTTTGCGCGTGTGGCATTGCTGGCTTTTGTTTTTGCTGGCTTTTGTTTTGTCATGAGTTACTCTGTTAACGATTGCAAAGGATCATTGGCGGTAAGACCTGAAAATCCATCGAAGAGGCTACTCGACGCTTCTGTAGGGTGTATCAATCGAGTTGAGCAAGGGACTCTTGGAGCAAGGGTGGGAGGGAGGCCTTTTTGTCTCTGCCTGCCATCTAATTGAGAGACAGCGTAAATTAGAGGGAAATCTTCGTTCTCATTTCCTTTGGATAGGAGAACAGTGGCTTCATGGTTGTAGTTACTTTACGCATCATTGACTCCCACGCCGTTCCAGACGGATTTCTGAGTGACGACGGCGGGGGCAATAAAGCCTTGACGTGATTGGCCATCGACGAGTTTGGCTAAGCGACTCCCCGCCCCGCTTCCTTTTCAGGTGATTCCCGACTGGAAGGAGCAGGAGTGGGACACGGAGAAGCCCGACTCATACGGCGGCATTTTCCACTTCCGCTTCTGGCGCTTCGGCGAGTGGGTGGACGTGGTGATCGACGACCGACTGCCCACCGTCGAAAACCAGCTGGTTTACTGTCATTCCAACGACAGCAACGAGTTCTGGAGCGCCTTGGTGGAGAAGGCATACGCCAAGTTAGTTCCCCCAGCTGAGTTACGGCGAGTTTATAAAGTAAGCGCGGACGAGCCATAAGCTCGTTTGTTCGTGAGCGTAAGAGAGAGCATTTGTTAGCCGTTCTCGTTGCTGCTCATTCGTTAGTTCCAGGACAGGCCCAACGGACTTGTTTTTCTTTCTCAGGGTGTACGGCTGCTACGAGGCTCTGGACGGCGGCAACACGGCGGACGCGCTGGTGGACTTCACGGGGGGGGTCTCGGAGCCTGTGGACCTGCTGGAGGCCCAAATGGCAACAGACGAGGCGGCCCGCAATCAGTTGTTTGAACGAGTCCTCAAAGTGCACAACCGAGACGGCCTTATTAGCTGCTCCATTCGGGTAAGCGTACTCTGCTTTTTGCAACAAAACTTGCTGAATGCCAAACATCTCCATCCGATCCAAACATCTCAATCGGTCAGTATTAGGAGGCTCAAGCTTATGCACGAGTCCAAGCACAGTAGGTAACAAAGGAAAAAGGAGGTGTCGAAGAAGTCATCCCTGAGGCACCCCTGTCAGTTAAGGAGCACGGATTGCAAAGGAAAAGGAGATGTCCAAGAAGTCATCCCTGAGGCCCCCCCCCCCCGTCAGTCAGGGAACACAGATCGCAAGGAAAAAGGAGGTGTCCAAGTAGTCATCCCTGAGGAACCCCCCCCATCAGTCAAGGAGCACAGATCGCTTCTTTTGGACTTCCCGAGATGTGTCTGATTATGCACATTTGCTTTCCCAGGCAACCACGGTGGAGGACATGGAGGCGCGGCTGGAATGCGGCCTCGTCAAAGGCCACGCCTACGCCGTGACCGACGTCCGCAAAGTGCGCCTGGGCCACGGGCTGCTGGCGTATTTCAAGTCAGAGAAGCTCCATATGATTCGCATGAGGAACCCATGGGGAGAGAAGGAGTGGAGCGGCCCGTGGAGTGACAGGTTCCCCTGCTTGTCACCCACATTCCGCACAATCGCCCTTGATGCTTAGCGAAGGCGCTCAAACATTGGCATGATGCCAGAAGATGCGCTTGACCCAACGTTTTTTTGTTTCTCCCCCGTCGCTGTTGCAGTTCGAAGGAGTGGAACAAGGTGAGCAAGAGCGAGAGGGAGAAACTCGGCGTCACTGTGCAGGACGACGGCGAGTTCTGGTGAGGAAAACAGATGTCCAACACATCAAATCAACATTTCTGTAAATATCGGAAGCTAAAGCCATGAGTATTGGGTGTCAAAAGTCTTCTTCATAGAAAGAATGAAAAATTGAACAGGGCTTCTGACAATTTCTGTGACATGCTCTCTCCATTGTAGTGATCCTGAATGTTTTGACGTTTCCCCTCTGGGCTCTCTCCAGGATGACCTTTGACGACTTCTGCCAGTACTTCACCGACCTTATCCTGTGCCGCCTCATCAACACGTCGTACCTGAGCATCCACAAGACGTGGGAGGAGGAGGTGATGCGGGGTTCCTGGCTCCACCGCCAGGACCCCCTGCGTAACCGCTCGGGCGGCTGCATCAATCACAAGGCCACCTTCCTCCAGAACCCTCAGGTGCAATGCCATGTTTCACCAACATTCGTTGAAGGCACAGCGCTATTGACGTCGCCGCTCTTCTCCCTCTAGTACGTGTTTGACGTGAAGAAGGTGGAGGATGAGGTGTTGATCTGCTTACAGCAGAAGGAGAAGAGAGCCACGCCCAAAGAAGGCAAGGGGGAGAACCTCGCCATCGGCTTTGATATCCACCAGGTAAAGAGAAGTAACAAAGCGGACCCAGAAAATCAATTCCTCTGGGGCCGGGTCACGGGAGCAGCCGCTCGGGCTTCAGCGGGCAAGACCAGACTTCCCTCTCCCCGCCATGTAAGCCAGCCGCGATCATTCTCCCTTCTGACGTGCGCTTTGCTTCCTCAGGTGGAGCTGAACCGCAAGTACCGCATGCACTCGAGCCAGCAGAAGGTGGCCGGCTCCATCTACATCAACTCGCGCTGCGTCTTTCTCAGGAAGGATCTGAAGGAGGGCCGCTATGTCATCATCCCCACCACCTTTGACCCGGGCCAGCGGGGAGACTTTCTGCTCCGCGTCTTCACCGACGTGCCTTCGGACTGCAAGTAGTGGACTTTCCCTTCTTCTCAATTAAGTCAGAGATAATATGGATGACATAATCATAGATTTTCAATCAAATTTCATGACTCCATTGTAAAATGGGTAGCTCCACGTTGAGTTTGAACCTCCAATATTTTACTTTTTTTCGCCTTCTTTCTCGTGCTGGCAAAAGTCCGGCAGTAAGCGCAGAGCCGGAAATACAACTTGACGTGGCTAAAATGACTTTTGGAACGCAAATGTCAAATTTCCTTCCTCAAGACTCAGGTGTGAGCATTCTTAGCTTAGAGTGCCCTCTGGCGGCCCTCCGTGGAATGACACGCGCGTTCCCTTCTCTTCCGCTGACTCGCTTCAGAGAGCTGAGTCTGGACGAGCCTCCTCAAACGTGCTGGACGGGCATATGCGGCTACCCGCAGCTGGTCACCCAGGTCCACGTTCTCAACGCCGAGGGTCTGCAGGGACAGGATTCCAACGGAGGTCATTGAAATTATTTCAAATTGAGCACTAGAACGAGCCAAACTCTGACGACCGCCGTGAAATTTGTATCTCGGTCATTTACATATATAAGATTCGATAAGATAAGAATCTAGAATGTCGTCACTTCTAGCCTTGGACCCGTACGTGATCATCACCTGCGAAGGCGAAAGGGTCCGCTCGCCGGTTCACAAGGACACCCGCTGCCCCAATTTTGATGTCAAGGCTCTGTTCTACCGCAAGAAGCCCAAAGACGGAGTCCACATCGAGGTGAGGGCCATCCGCTTGGGTACTTTGGCTGAGTCCGAGCCCTTCAAATGTTGTTTGCTTGTTTTCACTTGGTGCTCTTTTTCGTCCGATGTCGCAACCCGACGGATTGGCCTGCTAGACATCCAAATGGCGAGCTAGCTGGAGAGATAGCAAAATCCCCTTGCAAAAGGGCAAATGTGCCCAGAGTCACGTTTGGCCACGTCTGGATGAGTTGTCCGTTTCTTGGCTGTTTCTTTTTCAAGCTGCAATTCTTCCTAAGCTTCCTCTTTTCTTCTTTTGCTTCCTGCCTGTCTCCCTCTCTCTCTTTGGGGTCAGATCTACAACAAGAACATGATCGTGGACACCTTCCTGGGTCAGGTGGTGATGTTGAGCGATCCCAACGAGCGTCAGGAGCAGCACACGCTGCACCTCCGCGACAAAGGCAGTCGGCAGGACAGCGACTTGCCCGGCACACTCACCGTGCGCCTCATCACCTCCACCACACTCACCAACATCTGACCGACCCCCCTTCACAAATGTCATATTTATTCCCACTTTTTGGGCCAGTTCTTTCCCTCCTTATTTCTTTCACACACCCCACCCCTCCCGCAAGGGTTTTTTCTTTTCTCGTTTCCCTCTGCATTTTTTCTGTCTTTTTTCATGCCAATTTCTTCAACCTTGACACTAACATTTGAATGGCCTTTATTTCCCTAAAGATCTTTCTTCATTGCCACTGGCCGTGTTTTGTCGCTGGGAAAAGGCCAGCGAGGAGCACTTTGTCTCCCCTTTCTGTTGTTTTGCTTTTTATGGATGGATTTTGGTGTGAAGTGATCCCCGCACGAGATGCAAGCGTGATGCGTATGCAGACGTTTCTGCACTGGCGTGCCAACATTTCCGAGGGCTTTGCCCTGCCTTAAGGCTGCGTCTGTGTCTTTTACGCGGAGGGGCGGGAGAGGGGGGGCACGGCTTAGCTTTCGCCGCGTGTCACTTGTCTTTCTCGGTGCTCTGGTGGCCGCCGTGTCCGCTCAGTCCCAAACATTGGTGCATCTCTCCCGAAACAGGGACGACACCCCGTCGAGTGTGTTGCTATGCTGACTTGACACCCTGTCTGAATCCCTGCGGAAGACACACTTTGACTCCCGGCCTCTCCCACCCGTTAATACTGATGATACATTTTGTATCCATGGCCGCAGTCCAGTGTTTGGCGAGCAAGCGCCGCCCGTCATCCCTGAAGCAAGCCAACAGCCTCGCTTTTCCCCTGTCTTCCTTCACTTTCAAACCAAGACACGTCTCTGCCTAACGCTATGGATGACCGCATGGCCCGGAAAGCCTTTTTGTTTTTTTTCCCAACCTGTGCTGCACATCTCTTCGGTCGTAGCTTAGTGGGCAGTGTCTAATTTTGGAGTCCCGTCCCCCCCCCTCTTTGTAAACAAGTGCTTTGCGGGACCGAGGAGCAGCCTGTCAGCCCCCGCTCCTTTGTGACCCTTTGCGGCTGCCACACGAGCTGCCACACGGGTCGCCCCCGAGCGGCGAACTCGGGGGCCCGAACCACCGCCCCCCCTGGTGCCGCTGCATCATCATAAAGGCAACATCACTGCCTGACACGCGCAAACCTGTACATCTGCTTCTGGGAGGAAAGACGTGAAAGCACTCATGTCGCTTTTGCCGCACAGGAGGAGAAAACTTGCCAAACAAACGGTGCCATGGCGCGTTCAATTGCCTCTTTTAAAAAACAACAACCTTTGGAGTCACTCAAGGATTTTGCATTGAACACTCATTGATACTTTGTATTCTGTCTGATTTCTCGGGATGGGCCCTAAATTCAGCAATCGATTCGAGTGTGGATCATTTCAAGGGGCGAGAGGCTCTTAAGGCTTTCTTGTATTGAGAAACATCACTCGTAATTTCCTAACTGGCCCTTTGAAATTGGATGTCGGTTTTTAGCAGAAGATGTTTCAAGTCAACGCGCTTGAGTCTTCCTTTACTCTCACCGTTCGGACGCACTAGTCAACTTTAGTCTGTTGTATCAGAGCTGCATCCAAGTTGAAGATGGCTCTGACCGAAATTTCTTTGAAAATGGCGTCCCTCCAATGTTTCAACCGCTATTTTGGTGCGCGCCTCAAGAGAATCAACAATTCATGCCTCACAACGGATGCGCTTCACAACCCGCCGACTGATCGAACAATTCCTCTGTCCATCCCGAATTCTCGACAAATAGAAAATGTGCGCGTTTCTTTTCACGTTGAATGTAAGAACAACTTTTCCATTTGGCTCCGATTGCATTTAAATCGAGCCGCCCGCCATTACTTGAAGTGTCGCACACATTTTCTCGCCGTGCAGCATCTTTACAAATGCACGACTCGCTTTTCCGCTCTGTCCGCAGCCTTGTACTGTAGCGTCGAGACCCTATCATGCTTTTTTTTTTTTTCCTTTTTATCTATGCGCTAATGCCAGTCGCCCATTATATCAGAGCGCTGGATGGATACCGGGTGCGAAGCTGGACGAAAAATGAGAGGCTTCTGGCGGCCAACGTGTGATTGGTGCCAAAAAAGTGTTCTCTAAGACACTCTGCTTAGTTTTTTGCCTAATAATTTCCATAATACAAAAACACAAAAAAAATATGTTCAAGCTTGCGATGCGACCGCCTATCACACGGCCACAACGCTTGGCTGTCTTCAATGTTGTTCGCGACTTGCTTTACGGATTGACCGAAATGTTCGTGGGATTCACGCATGTGCTATTTCACATTATTTGTCGAGGTTTTGCTTTCGTGTATCATTTTTTGGATGCCACATGCCAATTTTACAGTATTGCGCGTGGTAGGGATTTCACTGTCATGCATAAACACCCTCAGGACTTTGACCCACGTACATATACATCTTGACCGAGACTTTTTATACGTGAATGCCATTGCATGTAGCAAAAGCGGCTTTGAATTCATAACAAAATATCTATATTTATATTTTGGGACTGTTGAAGAAAAAACGAGAGAGAGAAAAAAAGCTACCTGGCAGCGCGCTATTGCTACTTTGATGAACCCATGCAGCAGGTTTGCGTCGTACTCACGCATGCATCCAGACAGATGATAGACTGTTTCAATCAAATGTTATTCTCTTAAAAGCGTTCACCAAATAAATCCCCATTTTATGGCTGGAAAGTACAACTTCTTGTAAAATGCCGTCTTGATTCTCTGCAAACGTTTACTCTGTGATCGTCCGCTGACTTGACAAGGGGACGTGACTGGCTCGCTTGCTGTTTGGCTATTCAGACAACTTGAAAACAGCGGCCACGTTGCACATCGTTGCGCGAAAACAAACAAAACTGGCCGATGACGTCATCGTGTCGGCTTTTCTCGCCGCGGCCGTGACGTTCTTGTACTTTTCTTCTCGAAAACTGGAATATTTTCCTGCATGGTGACACTTTTATGAATATTTTATAGCCTTGTTGATTTTATATGGCTACAGTACGTACATATATCCAGCAAGTATATCAAAATGTATACAGTATATCTCTGGAACTATAGCCGCTCTTTGCGCTAAAGCTGAGTGCGATTGGCTGTGGAGCTTTCGAGAGGCGTACTTGCCCCATGTGTACCGTGTGTGTGCTTTTTTGTGTCTTCTCTGTTTAACGACTCAATTCTTTATTTTTTTTGTCATTGAATCGATGCCCGTGCTTTGACTGCTAGGGTGCACTGTGCTTATTTTATAGCTGCGATTTGAGGCGAGGGTCTTTTTTTTTCTCCTTTTTTTTTGTATTTAATGTCAACTTGTGGCATGACTTTTAAATAAAACTGAAAATAATAATCTTGTCTTTTTTTACTTCATATGTTGTTATGAATGAGTATAGCAGGGTGACCAAATGCAGCTTGGACCAGGGTTTATTGAAGGGAAGGGAGGTGGGCAAACAAAGACACAGGCGTGATTGAGACTCACGGACAGCAGACAGAAGTCCACTCGGACAGGGAACAGATTCTGACTGTGAGCCTCCACACAAGACGGGGGGGTGGGGAGGGGGGGCTGAGGTCGTGGCTGAGGGAAGTTACTGGTTGAGCGAGCGTCCCACGACACGGACGTGACATATTTTTGTTTTACCGGAATCAAGACATGCAAAGAAAAATGCAAATAATTAAGTTTTCAGAACTCCATTGTTTGTTTGCGTTTATGTTTACATTTGCAAACATGCTCAAAGCGTGCTGTTGATGCTTTATGATCGGCATCCAGTTGCAGCTGCACGCTATTACAAAGCACTTCCTAATTGACTCCCATTTGTGGCTGGCTACTTTAGAACCCAGACCCACAACCCAAGCTTAATTTTGCATCGTGTGCGCTTAACAATGTTGTCACCGCCTCCTCCTGTTCCATCTACAGACTCCACCCAGCACCCTCCTAATCAGGATCAGCGGCCATGAATGGTTCAACGAGAATGCGGAGGACTCTTTTGCCGGCCCGCGCCACAAAACCCTCGAAAGAACCCCTTGTTGGACCCACCGCAGATTGAGGATTGAACGCAAGGCACAAAGCATTTGGCTTCTTCCAACACCATCTTGTCAACGCAAGGTCCTGAAAGGCGCAAAGCATTGTGCCTCTTCCACCATCTTGTAAACTGGGCCCATCCTTGTGGCGACCACCAGAGGAGACTACAGGAGGGGTCTTCCTATTGAGAGGTTAGTTGAGATGATGGTGCTAGGGCGGGTCACAAACAGAGGCCTTTTGCTCACCCGCCACCAGGCCGCGTCGACTCGCCGGCCTCGCTGGCCCCAGCTTTAGGCCAAAGCCTCTTATCCTGGCTGTGTTCTCATTGGCCAGCTTCACTAAACTGCATAGACACTCCCGGGAGAACTTAAAAGATTGTGTCTCTGTGTTTGTTTTTCTTCAGAGGCACTCATGTTGGACAATCTTGAACACGCTCGGTCGACAATGACAGTGGTTTGCGCTTCCTACCATGTGAGTCACACCTCTTCCGCTATCATTCCCTGTGGTTGGAGTCCAAACTGGCTTGATTGAGGGTGCAAGTGATCGAACGGTCAGTCTTCCTAGTGACTGCTCAGTCGAGAAAACTATGCTGGCTGCCAAAGTGGCAGGATTAGCTCCAGGAATCCAATAAGCCCACGGAGGCAGCCCCCACCCGGCTTATTTAACCGTGCCCATTTTTCCCTCCACTTCCTAGTCACGTTCAAAATGTCAGGTTTGCTTTCTTGAAAATCATTAATGTCAATCTAAGCGCACTTTGCAGGGTCCGCCCGCGTGACACCCAGAGTGTCGGCGACAGTCAGCCATGGTCATTTTGCAACAGGTACGTCGGCGCAGAAAAGGCGAGAGGGGGGTGAGGAGTAGAGGATGCCGTCTGTGTATTTCCACAAAAAACACGTAATGGATATTTTGAGTGGCGCCTTGAAATATTTGGGACCCGCTTCTAGGGTGACTATGTGTGGTTGGACCTCAAAACGGGCCGGGAGTTTGACGTTCCTGTGGGGGCGGTGGTCAAACTGTGTGACTCGGGTGAGATCCAAGTCGTGGATGATGAAGGCCGGGTGAGTTGCGGCACACAGAGCAAACGCTTGAAATGTATGCGGTTTTTGAGTGACGTAGCTTGCAGCTAGTGCGGCCTCGTAATGCCACATAATCAACTCGGCCGCCGTCAGTGCTTTGCTGCCTAGCAGTTGTCTTGTAACTTTTGAGCATTTTATTTTTGTTTTTTGGTGACTGACGAGTAACTCCACCTTTGTGCCCGCCGGTCCACTTCCAGGAACACCGGATCTCGCCTCAAAACGCTGGCCACATCAAGCCCATGCACCCCACCTCCATCCAGGGTGTGGAGGACATGATCCGACTAGGAGACCTCAACGAAGCCGGCATCCTGCGCAACCTTCTGATCCGCTACAACGAGCACGTCATCTATGTCAGTAACGGCGCGGCGCTTTATGATCTTGCTGGCTCTTAGCCACCCGACTCCATTGGCTGCGGCCGCCAGCCTGACTCTTAAGCTCTTACTTGGCTTAAGCTGTTTGCGCTGGCTCAAAAATAGCAACTGCCATCACGACACATACTACCTGCTTATTATTGGCACAGCCAGCGGAGTCCTTTACCACCAAGCTTGCACTATACCACTATTGATGTCAGCCTGTTTCCAAGTTATTGGTGTCATGTCTCTCCTGGTTGTTGTGTGTGTGTTTTTTTTCCTTCCGTGTAGACAAATTGCGGCGGAAGGGTAAGTGTGATGGAGCATGGCGCGCGTACACTAACGTACATTTTGACCAGCTGCTCCTCCTTGTGCTTACGCTGCCATTATCTCAAGCGGATGGCAAAGAAAAGTTTGATTTCCCTGCAGCCGAATCACGCACATTCAATTGTTGGCTTTGCAAACCACTTTGTGCCACTTAAAAGATTTTTAGGCCGTAGATATGGCCAGCCGCTGGAATCGATTCACGTCACACTACAACGACCCGCATTATGATTTTTCTAATTGAAATGTGTCTCATGTATTGCCGGGAAAGATATTTTGCTGCCCATTGAAGTGTTTTTCTCAGCCTCTGGGGATGCGCGCTGTATGTGTCCTGTCTGGGAATTGCCAAGGCATGGCATTTGTAAGCAGCTGTTCCATGTTACCCTTGGTTTGGCAGACGTACACGGGTTCCATCCTGGTGGCCGTCAATCCATACCAACTGCTGCCCATATACACACCCGACCAGATCCGCCTGTACACCAACAAGAAGATCGGCGAGATGCCACCACACATTTTCGCCATCGCTGACAACTGCTATTTCAACATGCAGCGCAACAACAAGGACCAGTGCTGCATCATCAGGTGCCAAGTTTCAGCCGTGGGTTGCCATGGAAATCCAATTTGCTTCCAAATCATCAACTTAACAATGCCCATTTGTGGAAAAGGGCCAACCGAGTTAATCACAAATCCTATGAAATCATAGAAACAAAGTTCAAAAGTGGACCAAAGTCTGATCTTTTTCTCCCGGTGGCAGCGGCGAGTCCGGAGCTGGCAAGACTGAGAGCACCAAGTTGATTCTTCAGTTTCTGGCGGCCATCAGCGGTCAGCACTCCTGGATCGAGCAGCAGGTTTTGGAGGCCACGCCCATCCTGGAAGGCAAGGAGACTGATTGGTTTGTGCTCTCACTTTTGAGGGGGTGGTCCTGTGTCACCAGCCAGTCGGGCTTGGGATTGCAAAACAAGGCACTGTCTGAGTGTCCTGTCTTCTGAATTTGATTCTGGACAGAATTGAGGGAGACTTGAATGTGGTTGCCCATCGTTTTGTTTTGGGGTTTTGTTTTTGCATTCAGCCTTCGGTAACGCCAAGACCATTCGCAATGACAACTCCAGCCGCTTCGGGAAGTACATCGACATCCACTTCAATAAACGAGGGGCCATCGAAGGTGCCAAGATAGAACAGTACCTGCTGGAGAAGTCCCGTGTGTGTCGACAGGTGGGGTGGGGGGGGGGGGGTCGTTGACATGACAAATCATTTGAGTCATCTCGGTCATAAATTTCAGTTGTTTTATTTGCAATTTTTTTATTTGATTGAATTACTTTTTTCCAGCCCAGGTTGCTACGGTCTAGGGTGGAACTAACTGGGCTGGTGCCTTGGTGTCTTTTTGGTCCCTCTCTAGGCTTCAGATGAGAGAAACTATCATATTTTCTACTGCATGTTAAAGGGCATGCTCCCGGAGATGAAAGCCAAACTGGGCCTGGGTCAGGCCGCAGATTACTGCTACCTCACCATGGTATGGTAGCAGAGCAATCCGCGGGTGGAAATGTCCGCTCTGACAAAAAGGTGCCACCTCACAGGGTCACTGCACCGAGTGCGAC
The DNA here is from genome assembly GCF_024217435.2 of Syngnathus scovelli. Classification (NCBI taxonomy): domain Eukaryota; kingdom Metazoa; phylum Chordata; class Actinopteri; order Syngnathiformes; family Syngnathidae; genus Syngnathus; species Syngnathus scovelli. The sequence continues at coordinate 9,352,165 of NC_090861.1, forward strand.
GGCCGCGATGACCTGACCGACTACTCGGGCATCCTGGCAGCGATGAAAGTGCTCATGTTCACTGAGACAGAGACCTGGGAGATTTCCAAGCTGCTGGCCGCCATCTTGCACATGGGCAACCTGACATTTGAGGGCAAGTAACCGTACCGATAAACCGCTCTTGCACCTCGGGGGTTAGGGTTACGAGAGACGCAAGATGGTGGCCACGATGCCATTTGGATTTTGGATTTTCTGCCGTTTGCATCTAGCTCGCACCTACGACAATTTGGACGCCTGCGTGGTGGTCAGATCCCCTGACCTGCTCACGGCCGCTTCCCTTATGGAGGTGCGTAAGTCCCTGGCAAAATGCGACGCCGAGTTGCGAGAAAGACGAAGCCGTCTTGATTTGCCGTGCCCCCTAGGTGGAGCCCAAGGATGTCATGGTGTGTTTGACCACTCGAACCCTCATCACGCGTGGCGAAAGTGTGGTTACGCCTCTCAGTGTGGAACAAGGCCTGGATGTGCGCGACGCCTTTGTCAAGGTTTGGACCTGCGACAACTAGAAAAGTGGCACTTGAGCACCATCCGCTAAATGTTTAAAGAGTCATGTGATCCCCACACAAAATATTGATACTCTTAATACTCACTCATGACCTGGCCAAAGTCTGCAAATTGCACTTTTGATTTTTTCTGTAGGGCATTTACGGCAGATTGTTTGTGTGGATTGTGGACAAGATCAACGGTGCCATCTACAGACCGCCGTGCTGCCACGATGACAACGTCACGCGCCGCTCTATCGGCTTGTTGGACATCTTTGGCTTTGAGAACTTTATCGTCAACAGGTTGGAGGCTGGGTTTTGCATCAGGCATTTTCCAGGTCGCTCACGTCGCTTTTTTCCCCACAGTTTCGAGCAGCTCTGCATCAACTTTGCCAACGAGAACCTGCAGCAGTTCTTTGTGCGCCACGTTTTCAAGCTGGAGCAGGAAGAATACAACCTGGAGGACATCAGCTGGAAGCACATTGAGTTCACAGATAACCAGGATGCGCTCGACATGATCGCCAACAAGCCCATGAACATCATCTCCCTCATCGACGAAGAGAGCAAGTTTCCCAAGGTTTGAGAAAAACACCAGAAAACAAAGCGCTGCCCTCTGATCTCATCTTTGTCGTCCACCAGGGAACCGATGCCACCATGTTGTACAAGCTCAACTCGCAGCACAAGCTCAACTCCAACTACATCCCCCCGAAGAACAGCTACGAAAGCCGCTTTGGGATCCAACACTTTGCCGGCGTGGTGCATTACGAGACCAGAGGTCAGTTCAGTTACTCTTTTGCTTGGAGATAAGCGCATCTCTTGTAAAACGGGTGGGCTCGACCAAGCGGATGGAGAAGGCCATAGCGCGGACGTGTGGGAGAGTCTCGTTCAAGCATTGTCTTTGTCGCGAGCCGCGCTTATGTAGCTCAGACCCAGCAAATGCTTCTGGTGCGTCTTGAAGGCTTCCTGGAGAAAAACCGCGACAGCCTCCACACGGACATCATTCAGCTCGTCCACTCGTCCAAGAACAAGTTCATCAAGCAGATCTTCCAACCTGACGTGGCCATGGTGAGAGCAAAAGACCGGTTTTCAGCAGCGCTCGCATTCTCTTGCCAAAGTTGCAAGCTAGTAGGAAGCCTGCCGTAAAGGTCTGAAGGGAAAGGCGTCTAGGTCTCATGGAGGTTTGCTTTAGCTGTTGTCACTAATGCGCGCTTCCTCCATCAATCTGCTCTTTCTTGGCCATCAGTTTCTGTGTGGCTATCAGCAGCCCAGCACACCCGCTCCAAAGGTAACCTCGGCTGTCGAGTGCCCCCCCCCTGTGCCGCAGTCCCCTGCATAGTAGCACCCTTTTCTTTATTTCACACAGGCACGTGCGGGAAGTCGCACATTTTTTTTTAGATGCCAATTCTTAAAGATTTGTGCAGACGGAGCATGGCTAGAGCCTATCGTGACGTTTTCCTTCGGCTGTCGTGTTATTTCCTGCGTCACGAGTGGTGTTTTTTGACGCTCCGCGCGCGGTCTTGTATCGCGCGAAAATCCAGCGCAAGGACGAGCAGAAGAAGTGCAAGCGTGCTCCGTTTTGCTCCCGTCCAGGGTGCCGAGACCAGGAAGCGCTCGCCCACACTTAGCAGCCAGTTTAAGCGCTCGCTGGAGATGCTGATGCGCACACTGGGCGCATGTCAGCCCTTCTTCGTCCGCTGCATCAAACCCAACGAGCTGAAGAAAGCCATGGTGAGGCGCTCCCGTCTCGGCCGGAGACAAAAGCCGGCTGCTGTTGGCCGCCTGTAGCCTCCACTCGCATTTGCCTTTCTGGCCTTTCAGTTGTTCGACCGAGAGCTGTGCATCAGGCAGCTGCGCTACTCGGGCATGATGGAGACCATCCGCATCAGACGGGCCGGTTATCCCATCCGATATTCCTTTGCCGAGTTTGTAGACCGCTACCGAGTCCTCGTGCCCGGCGTCAAACTTGCCCACGTACAGGTGAGTTCTCTTTCCCCCTGTTCTTGCAGCTCCTTTGCAGGACCGACCGACTGTCTAGGTTTTTCTATCCAGGAAGACCTGCGAGGAACTTGCCGGCAGATCGTCCTGGCCACATTGGGAAGGCACGGAGACTGGCAGATTGGAAAAACCAAGATTTTCCTCAAGGTACCGAGCCGAGCGCCTCAACGGGAGTCTGAAAGCCGCTTGTTGGCTGACAACGGGCATAGAATGTCATCGTTCTTTTTCATTTGAACAACAAAAGAAACATCTTTGCCACGCCTTTTTTTCAATGGCGCCGTTTCGCATCAGGACCACCACGACATGGAGCTGGAAATGGAGCGGGACAAGGGCATCACTGACAAGGTTGTCCTCATCCAGAAAGCGATGCGCGGACTCAAGCAGAGGTCAGAGATGCTCCGGAAAGGCCTCCTCTTCTTATTCCGTTGGGCTCCACCTTGCGCTGTTTCTGGCATTGCTCCAGGACTAACTTCCTCCGCCTGAGGAGTGCTGTGATCGTCATCCAGAAGATGTGGCGAGGTTATCGCTGCAGGAACCACTACAACATTGTAAGTCGGACAAACCGGCAACCGCCTACTTCGACCCGTTCACACTCAGTTGTTACGTCAGTCCCTGGAGCACAAACATGGGTGTCCTTCCGTGTGCCTCTTAGATGCAGCACGGCTTCCTGCGTCTGCAGGCTGTCTACCGGGCAAGGAAGTTCTTCAGCAGCTATCGGGCCACCCGCCGGTGCGTGACCCTTATCCAGGCCCGCTGTAGAGGCTTCCTGGTCCGCCGGACCTTCTGGCGCCGTCTCCAAGCCGTGTTGACCATCCAGGCCCATACCAGGGGCATGATAGCCAGACGCCTGGGCCGCAGGCTCAGGGCGGAGGTAAAAAGGCCTTCTTTTGTCTACTACTGCTATTTGTGGCACTTGAGTGTGCCGCCCAGACCCGCTTACTACTGCTGAAGGAAGGGGGAGTGCGCCCCGACGCCTTACCGGCGCTGCTTATATGCGTCAAATACCTCATGCGTACCATTACCGTTGCAAACATTTGATGGACGAGACGAGGGATTGCCAGGCTTGTTTGCAAGCTTTTTTATCTGGAAAACAAAAGGTTGCCTTGATTGTCGTAACAGAAGTAGAATTTGGGGCTTTTCATTCAAAACAACCAAAATGTTTTTTGTTTTTTGTTGCTGTGATGTGCCTTTCATTGTCTTTTCATCTCGGCAACATTTAATTTTATGGATGAGTTGAGTCCGCGCCCCTCCCAACGCCTTTCTCCCGTGTGATTGTTGCGCTAACGTGCTTGCATCATCTCAGACTCTTACTTGGTACCTTATGGTTTTACTGCGCGGCAACATTTTGTGTGTGCCGAGTTTATTTTCCCTTTGTATCCTTTTTGTGGCGTCAAAACTTATAAATGTCTAACGAAGCTAATAAATGGCATGTACTTTTGTGGTTCAAATGTCAGTTTCTTTTCGCGTCTGTCCGAGTAGCTTTCACGTTGCTCGTCCTAAGAGAGACGCGTTGGCGATCCGGTTCCGAGGCGACGACCAGCGAGTCGCCGGGTGTGAGTTCCTCGTGTTGAGAATAGTTTCAACCCTCGCCGCACAGCTGCATCATCGCTTGGAGGCCGAGCGGCAGCGTCTGGCCGAGGAGGAGCGGCTCCGCGACCAGATGACGGCAAGGCGCGCCAAGGCCGAGGCGGAGCGCAATCACCGCCAGCGCCTGCTCCAGCTGACCCGCCAGTGCGAGGAGCGTGAGCGCCAAGAGCGGGAGGAGGCACGCAGGAAGAAGGAGCTGCTGGAGCAGATGGAGCGGGAGCGCGAGCAGCCCGTGGACCACTCGGACATGGTGGACCGCGTCTTCGGGTTCCTGGGCAACCCTGGACCGCTTCCCCACCAGGACGGGCAAGCCCCCGCCGGCTTTGAGGTACGAGGGGAGCAAAACACCTCAAAGAAAGCTGCGAGTTATCGCTGCGCCTGTGCCGTCTTTGCTCAGGACCTGGTGAACGTGCCCCGGGGCGACGAGGCCGCGGCCGATATGGTGAACCAAGCGCTTCCACTGCCGGATGAGGATGACGAGGATCTCTCAGAGTACAAGTTCTCAAAGTTCGCGGCGACGTATTTCCAAGGCGTCTCCACCCACACGTACATCAGACGGCCGCTGAAGCAGCCGCTGCTCTTTCACGAGGACGAAGGAGACCAACTGGTGAAGCCGCGTGCCGAGCCACGTCCGCATCTGCGCCACAGCCGCACCCGCGCCAACACAACTTGCTGCGTCCGCTAGGCCGCCTTAGCAGTGTGGATCACCGTTCTGCGATTCATGGGCGATCTGCCTGAGCCCAAATGCCAGCTGGTCCTCAATGACGGCAGTGAGAAGATCCCCGTCATGACCAAGATCTACGAAACCCTTGGGAAGAGGACGTACAAGAAGGAGCTGCAGGAGCTGCAGTTTGACGCAGAGGTGAACGAGCCACGCATACAAGTCGGAACTGCTGCCAGCAACATTTTCACAGAATTTTTGATTGTGTCTGCAGAACAGCTCCATAGATACTCAGAAGAGGAACCGTGTCCGACACAAACTTGTGTCTCTCACCCTGAAGAGAAAGTCCAAGATCACAGAAGAGGTGGGCACACTGTGCAGGATTCCTTCATCCCTAAAGTGTGCCAATATGATCTCCCTAAAGAAATGGCCGGCTTGTGAAATACGGCAGGTGACCAGGCGCTTGACCGAGGGGGACCACGGCCTTCAGGGGAACAGCATGCTAGAGGAGCGTCCCACTTCCAACCTGGACAAACTTCACTTTATCATTGGCAACGGCATCCTCAGGCCCGCCCTCAGGTGAGCGCTCCCCTTCCACGTAGCCAGGCTGAAGCTCATTCTGGATGCGCTCCCCTCCAGAGATGAGATCTATTGTCAGATCTGCAAGCAGCTGACTCAGAATCCGTCCAAAAGCAGCCACGCCCGCGGCTGGATCCTCCTCTCTCTCTGTGTGGGCTGCTTTGCACCCTCAGAGAAGTTTGTCAAGGTGAGTCACGAGAAGCCCAAAACGTCTGATTCCGGTCCAGTACGTCTGGTTGTTGTCAGCAGTTCCTGAGCCGAGCCGTCGCTTTCTCCTTGTCAGTATTTGCGGACCTTCCTGGTCAACGGCCCGCCCGGCTATGCTCCGTATTGCGAGGAGCGACTGCGCAGGACGTTTGTCAACCGCACGCGGACGCAGCCGCCGTCCTGGTTGGAGTTACAGGTGAGCCAAGAGGCCCAAATCAAAGTTTCCCCCACAGCTCACCGTTTGTCACCTTTTGGCAGGCCACCAAATCAAAGAAGCCCATCATGCTGCCCGTAACGTTTATGGACGGAACCACCAAGACTCTGCTGGCCGACTCGGCCACCACGGCCGGCGAGCTGTGCGGCGCTCTGGCTGACAAGATCAACCTCACTGACCGCTTCGGGTTCTCGCTGTACATCGCTCTCTTCGACAAGGTATGTTGACGGCCACTGACAAGGAGCCCGAGCAGAAAAAGCAGCCATCTGTGCTCAGGTGTCATCGCTGGGCAGCGGCAGCGACCACGTCATGGACGCCGTCTCCCAGTGCGAGCAGTACGCCAAGGAGCAGGGCGCCCAGGAGCGCAACGCCCCCTGGAGGCTGTTCTTCAGAAAGGAGATCTTCACGCCATGGCACGACCCCACCGACGACGACGTGGCCACGAATCTCATTTATCAGCAGATCGTGCGAGGGGTGAAGTTCGGAGAGTATCGCTGCGAGAGGGTGAGCGACCGTTGCTCGCTCGTGTCCGGCCCCGGCTGCCATCCCGTGCTGATCCCCGTTGTCTTTGCCTCCAAGGAGGAAGACCTGGCCGAGCTCGCCTCTCAGCAGTATTACGTGGATTACGGCGTGGACATCCTGTATGATCGCCTCCTCAGCCTCATCCCCTCCTACATCCCAGACAGAGAGATCACCTCGGCCAAAACGGCCGAGAAGTGGGCTCAGCTCGTTGTCAGCGCCCACAAGAAGGTAGCGCTGCCAGGCCAAGCGGATCTTTCCTGGTCTTCGCTGTTAACTGCCGGTGTCCGTCCAGGGCCTGCACGACAAGAGAAGGTCGGGTACGCAGAAGGTCAAGGAGGACGTGGTATCTTTTGCTCGACTCAAGTGGCCTTTGCTGTTCTCACGCTTCTACGAGGCCTTCAAATTCTCAGGTGGGTCACGTCCAAGCACTCGCGGGTCGGGGCTCAAGAGGATTTCACGTGGAGTCGTTTGCTTCTCGGCAGGGCCCAGTCTGCCCAAGAATGATGTGATCGTGGCGGTAAACTGGACCGGCGTTTACTTTGTCGACGAGCAGGAGCAGGTCTTGCTGGAGCTGTCTTTCCCGGAAATCATCGCTGTCTCCAGTAGCAGGTATCGTGCAAGGAAGCGCTCTCCCCAAGTGTCCTGCTTCAAAGCTTGCACAAAACCTTTGCAGAGGAGGGAAACTCCAAGGCCAAAGTTTCACATTGGCCACCATCAAAGGAGACGAGTACACCTTCACGTCCAATAATGCAGAAGACATCAGAGACCTCGTCGTGGCCTTCCTCGAAGGTCTGAGGAAGCGCTCCAAGTTTGCGGTGGGACTAGTGAACTGTCCCAACCCGGGTGAGTGAGTGAGTGAGTGAGTGAGTGAGTGAGTGAGTGAGTGAGTGAGTGAGTGAGTGAGTGAGTGAGTGAGTGAGTGAGTGAGTGAGTGAGTGAGTGAGTGAGTGAGTGAGTGAGTGAGTGAGTGAGTGAGTGAGTGAGTGAGTGAGTGAGTGAGTGAGAGGGACAGAGAGAGAGAACCAAAGAAATGCTAGTTCTCCTGTCTTTGCCCTCCCAGCAGGCATAGAGTCCACATTCATGAGTTTCTCCAAGGGGGATCTCATCATCCTGGACCAACACGACGGTGGTGAGCGCGTGATGAACTCTGGCTGGGCCCACGGCGTCAACGACAGGACCAAACAGCGAGGAGATTTTCCGGCTGACCGCGTCTACATTCTGCCCACTGTCACCAGACCTCCATATGACATTGTGGTGAGCGAGGCAAGGCAGGTTGGGTCGGGCCCCTACCCATGACTCTCTTGACTCTCTCCAAAGGCGCTGGTGACCATGTCTCCGGATCAGCGCCGGGAATCGGTTACGTTGTCCCATATGGGCCTCGCCACCAGTGAGAATAAAAGCAAAGACTACACGCTGGAGGAGTTCTCCTACGATCACTTTAGGTTGCCGATGCTCCCCGTACATAGCGTGCTAGCCGAGACGTGGCTGCGTGCCATAACACAGCCGTCTGCACGCGGCCATGTCTCCAGACCCCCTCCAAAGAGTACTCTGAGCCGGGTAATGATCTCCAAGACTCGAGGGAAGGAACGTCTGTGGAGCTGCAGCCGGGAGCCTCTCAAGCAGCCTCTCCTCAAGAAGGTCTTGGCCCACGAGGAGCTTTCCCAGGAGGCGTGCCAGGCCTTCATGGATATCCTTCAACGGTGCAGCGCTAGCCAAGAGCCACAGCCTCTTCTGTGCTAGTGAGTTTCTCAATGCTGTCTGACTTGGTCGTCAGGCAGCAAAAAAGCAGAAGATTGTCCATAATCCACCCTGTCAGCTTGTTGTTGCCGCCACCTTTAGTGTTTGCAACCTTGACAGCGGCCTTACCCATGATGAAGTACATGGGTGACTACCCTTCCAAACGAGCGCGCTCGCTCAACGAACTCACCGATAAGATCTTTGAGGGGGCGCTGAAGGCCGAGCCACTCAAAGATGAGATCTTCTGTCAAATTGTCAAACAGCTCAGCGACAATCACGTCAAGTGAGTTGGACCGACTTGGGGCTGCTTGCGCTCCTTGTGCAACGTCGTGTCGTCTCAGGTACAGCGAGGAGAAGGCATGGGAGCTGCTGTGGCTCTGCACGGGCTTGTTTCCTCCCAGCAACATCCTGCTGCCTCACATCCAGAAGTTCCTCCAGGCCAAGAAGCACCACCCTCTGGCTCCAGACTGCATGCAGCGCTTGCAGAAAGCCCTCCGGTGCGTGCGCAAAGGCCGCCGCGCCTCCTCGTTGCCATCCGCTCTCCTCACGCACCTCGTCCTCTGCGCTAGGAACGGCTCAAGGAAATATCCTCCTCACTTGGTGGAGGTGGAAGCCATCCAGCACAAAACCACCCAGATCTTCCACAAAGTTTTTTTCCCAGATGACTCGGACGAGGCAAGTGCTCCATTCTGGAACGCTTTGATGGCAAAAAAGTTTCTTTTTGCGCCGGCCGTGTTCATTTGGGCTCCATTGGCAGGTCTTCGAAGTGGAGTCGAGCACCAAGGCCAAAGACTTTTGCTACAATATTTCGGGACGCCTGATGCTCAAGTCATCGGAGGGTTTCAGCCTTTTTGTCAAGATCACGGATAAGGTACGAGCAGAAAGCACTGACGTTGCTACTGCTGTGCGCTTGCTTTCCTTGGCTTTTCCACGACAGGTCATCAGTGTGCCGGACGGCGACTTCTTCTTTGACTTTGTGCGCCACTTGACCGACTGGATCAAGAAAGCCAGACATGTGAAAGAGGGTGAAAACAAAAGACACTTTGCAAAGTTTCTGCTTTCCTCAAGTTGGAGTTGACAGCATTTGTGTGCAGGCGTGCTGCCTTTGCTGACCTACCAGGTGTTCTTCATGAAAAAGCTGTGGTCCAACACCATACCTGGCAAAGACTCCATGGCTGACTCCATTTTCCACTACTACCAAGTCATTAGCCTTCTTGACATCTTCCCTAAGCTTGAGAAATTCCCTTGAACCGTGCTTGCTCTTCTTGCTTTTGTGAGTAGGAGCTGCCAAAGTACCTGCGAGGCTACCACAAGTGTTCTCAGGAGGAAGTGCACCAGCTGGCGGCGCTCATCTACAGGGTCAAGTTTGACGACGACGAGTCTCACTTCCAGAACATGGCCAAGATCCTCAAAGACCTTGTTCCTCAGGACCAAAGCCGTCATCTCTCCGCCGATGACTGGAAGCGAGTGAGACGGACGGGGGAGCCGGCGCTGACTTTGCTCCCCGCACGGAGCTTCCCGTTAATCCGACTGTCTTTGTTCGCCCATCAGTCCATCGCGTCACACTTCAACAAGCAGTCTGGAAAGACGAGAGAAGAAGCCAAAGTGTGCTTCCTCAAAATCATCTACAAGTGGGCCACTTTTGGTTCCGCCTTCTTTGAGGTCAAGGTACAACCGCCGTCACCCCAACGCCGCCACCGCCATGCTTGAGCCCAGTGGCCACTTTGAAAGAGTTGCTTCCGCGCAGCAAACCACGGATCCAAATTACCCGGAAAGCCTCCTGATCGCTATCAACAAGCACGGGGTCAGTCTGATTGACCCAAAGTCAAAGGTTCGTTTTGAGTAAGGCTCGCAAACCTATTTCCGTTTTTATCGTTTGAACTTTGCCGAGATTTGCTTTTAGAATGGCAGCCCAGCAATAGCAGCGGCTGGCCCGTTTGCTTTGTTGACCTGCGCTGCTTCCCGCAGGACATCTTGACTACACACCCATTCACCAAGATCTCCAACTGGAGCAGCGGCAACACTTATTTCCACATCACCATTGGCAACCTGGTGCGAGGCAGTAAACTGCTGTGCGAAACCTCGCTGGTGAGTGCTCCGCAGATTAACATGAGCTAATGGCGTTAGCTTGTGAAATGCATCAATTGGCGCCACCAGCCAATTGACTCTTGCCAAGCCAAAGCGTGCGTGTCGATAGCTCCAGAGCAGACTCCAAAACACACGACGACTGTTTTTAATTGGGTGCCAGCTCATGTCACATTTGGGCACCTTTGTGCAGGGCTACAAAATGGATGACCTGCTGACATCATACATCAGTCAGATGCTAACCACCATGACCAAACAGCGAAGCTCTCGAGGTAGCAGCAAGTGAACGACTGACCGGCGGCGCCATCTTGGCTTTTGTGACAGAGCGCCGATGCCATCTTGGCCCTTAACGCTCACCAGTTGCCTTGCGGTTAGCCTTTCTTGTACTTCTTTTGTTAGTTTCACCCAACGACTTCATGTTACAATGTTATCGACGAACCTTTTTCGGACTCATTTCATCAGCGGATCCATTTTTTGTGGTTTTAGCAGCCGTTTCAGTAAGCTTGATGGCGAGCTCATGTCTATGTGTTTTCACCAAGATAGCTAGCCAAGCCACTCTAAGTAGCTTCTTATATTTCAGTGTGTGAACAAGTAAGCCAACAACACACGACAGAGGCTTCGCCTCCCTTGTGACACACAATCCCTTTTACTTCTACTTGCATGTGCTTTAACCCATTCAACAACATGTTGTCCTCATGTGGTTGGCAATAAATGACCTTGAACATAGTACAACATGTTTTTATTTGAGTAAATAAGGGCTTATGAGTTTGCCGCCTTAAGTAGTCACTGGCCAAAGTCGTGCTTTTGCCCTGCTGGCGGAGTTGCGGCGCTGGACACGGACCAAACGGCAGTTTGGTCTGTAACAAACGAAGCCAGTGTCTGGTTTCATTCTGGAGAGAGACGTGTGGTGGAAAAGCCCAGTGACCTGATTTGAGCTGAATGTACTTGTCTTCTTCTACCATATCTTTGAGTCCCGAGAGGCCATTCAGGTCCAGCGGTCTCGTTGCTCTCCCCCTTTCAGGCAAAGGCAACACAAAGCATGCAGCTAGGTGCAGTTCTTAAAATATTTTGTACCTAAATAAAAGTAAAAAGTTTTGTTGTACCTGTGCAAGGTGAAGATGGTCACGACCAGAAGCAGTGACAGCACATCAGTGACCAGCCACATGGCCTCATACTCATCGGGGCGCTAACAAAGCCAGAGGACAGTGAGTTAAATTGATTGTTTAGCCGTTGTCTTCACCTCAATTTGGTTATATGTAAATGCCGTTTGATTTCGTTTGGCCCTTGGCAAATACGTTACTGCCAATAGAGCATCTTTTCTCCCCGGCTTAGAAAGAAAGAAAGAAAGAAAGAAAGAAAGAAAGAAAGAAAGAAAGAAAGAAAGAAAGAAAGAAAGAAAGAAAGAAAGAAAGAAAGAAAGAAAGAAAGAACGAAAAAGAAAAGACAGACTGAGTGGGCTCCTGTGCACCAGGCTACGGCGTAGAGCCATGCCTCGCTGACCACGTACAGGTTGGTGGTGATGTTTGGGCACACACACACAAAAAAAACCATCACAGATTATTTATTGCAGATACGTAAATCCCAAGTGACAACTCTCTCACACGCACACGCACACACGCACACACACGCACACACACACACACACTCTCACACACGCGCACACACACGCACACACACACGCGCACACACACGCGCACACACACACACACACACACACACACACACACACACACACACACACACACACACACACACACACACACACACACACACACACACGCACACATCTAATGAGCTGGACCAACATAGAGCTGTAGTACAGGTTGAGCCTGCTGATGTTCTGCCTCTGGAGGTTCTCTATGGAGTCCACTGAACCTGACGTCTGCTGAAAATGCCCTTCCTGTTCCTGGACAAACTGGCGCTACTCGGCAGTCAACCACAGCACCTGGAATGGAAACACACGTGCACGTGTGCACATGTGCGTACACAAAAAGAGCCAAAGTGAAAGGAGAAGGTAGAATAGACTCAGTCCATTGGTGCCACTGCGCAAATCTTTCCTTGCCTTGATTTGACTTGTATTTCTGTTGTGGTTACCTTCTCTTACTACACCAATACAAAGAGCAGAACATACCAACAAATGTTGCTATTTCAAGATGGCGTGCACACGCAGCGGCCACTCTCTGTCCCGTCAGTACGGTGATTTGTTCGTCTAATGAGTGTTCGTCCGACAGTCTTATGTGTTCGTCTCGTCGTGCTATATCGTGCTACAAGTACAGCAGGCAGGTTCTGCTCGACATCGGCAGAAGTGGGTTTTGTGGCGTTCTGGACTTTAAAGCGGCGACATTAAAGGCGCTCGGAATGCTACGTCCTGTAACGTCGCCGACCTCGCCCGCTATTCCTCCCCCGGTTGGGAGCCGTCGGAAACGGTGTGCGAGGAGGCAGAAGAGGGGCAAGCGCGGAGGAGGGACTGCTTGTAGAGGACAGCATTACACCTGCGTGAACTTGGCCCCCCCAACCTCGCAAAATTTAAGGAAAATAGTCCGATTCGTTTGTACTTCGTTTGTGCCGGTTTGTGCAGCAAAAATCATCGTTTGTGCTGCTATGGTTTTTTAGTTATGAACGATTATTTTATAGGTCATCCAGAGTTCACCCAGCCCCCCCTTTCCCCCCAAATGGACCCAAAATGGTACCGTCCGTTTGTGCTTCGTTTGTGCTCGTTTGTGCAGCAAAAATTTTCGTTTGTGCTGCTTTCGTTTCGGAGATATTACACATTTATTTTTTAGCGATGACGTCATCGAGCCCCCCCTTTTCCTCCAAATGGACCCAAATTGGTACCGTTCGTTTGTGCTTCGTTTGTGCTCGTTTGTGCAGCAAAAATTTTCGTTTGTGCTGCTTTCGTTTCGGAGATATTACACATTTATTTTTTAGCGATGACGTCATCTAGCCCCCCCCCCCTTTTTCTCCAAATGGACCCAAATTGGTACCGTTCGTTTGTGCTTCGTTTGTGCTCGTTTGTGCAGCAAAAATCATCGTTTGTGCTGCTATGGTTTTTTAGTTATGAACGATTATTTTATAGGTCATCCAGAGTTCACCCAGCCCCCCCTTTCCCCCCAAATGGACCCAAAATGGTACCGTCCGTTTGTGCTTCGTTTGTGCTGGTTTGTGCAGCAAAAATTTTCGTTTGTGCTGCTTTCGTTTCGGAGATATTACACATTTATTTTTTAGCGATGACGTCATCGAGCCCCCCCTTTTTCTCCAAATGGACCCAAATTGGTACCTTTCGTTTGTGCTTCGTTTGTGCTCGTTTGTGCAGCAAAAATCATCGTTTGTGCTGCTACGGTTTTGCAGATATCACACATTTAATTTATAGAGATGACGTCACCGTATTTCGTCGCGAATTTCAAGTTCCTGGACTGGAATGCTCCTGATGTAGGACGAATACAAGGTAAATATGTTCTTTGTCTTTTTTTCTTCTTTTTATCTTGCAGAAAACTTTCACTGCGGGAAATGGCTTTTGGTACGAGGATATTTCTGTACTTTTCTTTTTATTGTGCTTATTGATTAATTCCCTTGTTATCATTACGCCTATATGATCATTATTTTCAATTAAATCTGACGTGTAAAAGGTTCACTGCAACCTAAATACCTGGTGAGTCTATGTTTGTTCCAAAACATTAATTAATGCAACAATTAATACATGTATGTGAAATTGATGACAGCCAGAAAAAGAAACTTGAAAACGTGAAAAAATAACTTTCTTTGTCAAAGGGAACATCATCAACATTTTTTTACAACAATTCAAACAATGTATCACTGCAATGTGTAGAACACAGCATGCGGGAAGATTTTAGTGTTTACTGATGCTGCTTTCACTCCACTTTCCAGGTCATTATAGATCTCCCAGGCATATGCAGTCCTCCTGCAGTATGCCACATAATGGCCAAGAGAATCCTGGGTCAGTCCTGGTTCAAAGCCAATGACAGCTCTTAAAGTAAATGTCTTCTCTTTTAGCTCCAGACTGGAGGGAAATTCAAGCAAGGCAACTTCCTTGCAACTGCTACCAAGGTCAAAAAGTCCAGGGGCTGTTGCCATGTTTCACAGAGGAGGAGCAGATCCAAGTTATTGTCCAAAAGTAGTTAAAAAATAACTGGTGATTTGTTGGAGAGGGAGCGACAGTTCAGCAGCGCGAGGGAAATGGATGAAGGAGCGGGGGTGGGGGAGCGGAGATTGTTGAGGTTGACTGTACGGGAGGTGGGGGTAATGGGGGGGGGCGCGAGGTAGTCCAGAAAGAAGGGATGGGTGAGCCATAAGGGAAATGTCTGTCAAAAGATAGTCCAGAGCCACGGTGGATGTAGCGGCGACGGCGGAGGATCCCAGCCTTGCTGGCAGCTGAGGCAGCAGCGGCAGGTAGACGTTGAACCTGCGTGAACTTGGCCCCCCCAACCTCGCAAAATTTAAGGAAAATAGTCCGATTCGTTTGTGCTTCGTTTGTGCCGGTTTGTGCAGCAAAAATCATCGTTTGTGCTGCTATGGTTTTTTAGTTATAAACGATTATTTTATAGGTCATCCAGAGTTCACCCAGCCCCCCCTTTCCCCCCAAATGGACCCAAAATGGTACCGTTCGTTTGTGCTTCGTTTGTGCTGGTTTGTGCAGCAAAAAGTTTCGTTTGTGCTGCTTCCGTTTCGGAGATATTAGACATTTATTTTTTAGCGATGACGTCATCGAGCCCCCCCTTTTCCTCCAAATGGACCCAAATTGGTACCGTTCGTTTGTGCTTCGTTTGTGCTCGTTTGTGCAGCAAAAATTTTTGTTTGTGCTGCTTTCGTTTCGGAGATATTACACATTTATTTTTTTAGCGATGACGTCATCGAGCCCCCCCTTTTTCTCCAAATGGACCCAAATTGGTACCGTTCGTTTGTGCTTCGTTTGTGCTCGTTTGTGCAGCAAAAATCATCGTTTGTGCTGCTATGGTTTTTTAGTTATGAACGATTATTTTATAGGTCATCCAGAGTTCACCCAGCCCCCCCTTTCCCCCCAAATGGACCCAAAATGGTACCGTGCGTTTGTGCTTCGTTTGTGCTGGTTTGTGCAGCAAAAATTTTCGTTTGTGCTGCTTTCGTTTCGGAGATATTACACATTTATTTTTTAGCGATGACGTCATCGAGCCCCCCCTTTTTCACCAAATGGACCCAAATTGGTACCGTTCATTTGTGCTTCGTTTGTGCTGGTTTGTGCAGCAAAAACTTTCGTTTGTGCTGCCTCCGTTTCGTAGATATTACACATTTATTTAATAGCGATGACATCACGTAGCTCCGCCCCCGTATTTACTTCCAAATGGACCCAAAATAAAATAGTGCCGTTCGTTTGGGCTTCGTTTGTGCTGGTTTGTGCTGCAAAAAGTTTCGTTTGTGCTGCTTCCGTTTCGGATATATTAGGCATTTAATTTCTAGCGATGACGTAACCTCCAAATGAACCCAAAATGGTACCAATTGATTGTGCCGCAAAACAAATTTGTTTGCATGATTATAATCATACATCTTCATTAACCCCGTGTCATGTATTTTATTCTAACAAATTTTCACTTGACATCATAACTCTTCAATTCTTACACATGTATTATCCAACTAATTACCATGCAAAGTGACCTCTGCAGTCCGGTAAGACATATCGCAACAGGGTGGCGAAAAACAAAGACGCGCAACTTTTTCGAGCGACAAATACACAACTGATTATATTTGTCCTTCAACTAGATGCCCAAACAACCATCAGTGGACAATGATTTAATTGTTGCAGTTCTCTGCTCCTCAAAAGAGGCCATACTTGAAAATGGTAAGGTAGCCACTCCAAGTGCTACTGTGTGGAGAGATCTGAGTGACCAGTTGGAAAGGAAGATGTCTGCAAAGGCTCTGTACACCTTTGTTAAAACAAACAGACACAATATCTGGTCAGCTCTGGGATTCAGTCATGATGAAACTGATCCTGAAACTAGCAGTGAAGCAAGCTCGGAATGAGGCCCTGAACGGTCATTTCAGCTTCATATTCCTTTTGACAAGTGGATGGAATTCATTCCGGAAAAGGCTGAATACAAAGATAAGAACCGTCGAACCCAAAAAAGAGAATATAGAATTTTGAAGCCTGGCATCTGGACCCACATGATAAATGAACAAATCTGGAAAACAGTCCAAATTCCTTGCACATTTGTTTTTAAAAGAGCCAAGGTCTATCCATTGGTCTCAAATAATTATATCGAAATCAGAGGATACTGCAAGGAGTGTCATGGCCTTCTCAACATTAACTGTGGCGAAGAGCCAGAAATGAACAGTCCAATAATATTGAACTGTTTCATTAAGAACAGTGATGACTCTCTGCACACTGGTAGCTCAAAACGGTTTCTATCTGGACAGTTGCGTGTCCAGGTAGCCAAGGAATTTGTGAGAGCAGGTTGGAACCACATGTATGGCGAGCATCACAGGCAAATAAACTGATGACCTTCGGAGACCCTGAGCCAAGCCACCAGCCAAATTTAGCCACCCTGCGCAAGGCAAAGCAAGAGAAAAATGATTTGCCATTAGGTGACAAAAATCCAATTTTATCATTGCAGATGTTGAAATACAGTGCACCTCACAGTGACAGCATCAAAGACATTGGACTTGACAAGTTTTTCTGTCACTATTGGAGTCAAACACAAATGCATATGTACAAGAGCTTAAAGAAATCCCACCCAATATTATGTGTTCATGCAACGGGCTCAATAGTTAAAAAACTGATGAGGCCGAATGGCATGTCTGGCCATATCTTCCTGTATCAGGGTGTTATGACAGGGCATACCAGCTCCAGTGTCCCAGTCGTGCAGATGTTGTCAGAGAAGCATGATATTAATGCTATCACACAGTGGCTGAAGGAATGGATCCATGCAGGTGCATCTGCTCCTAAAGAAGCAGTAAGTGACTTTTCGCTGGCGATTCTTGGAGCTCTAGTCAAAGCTTTTACCCCTCATCCTGATTTGAAGAGCTACATCAATGAGTGCTTTAACATTTCACATGGGAATCAGCCTGGACAGCTACCCCCATGTTTTGTCAGGGTAGATGTAGCACACTGTATTAAGATGATCTGCCGATGGGACTGCCTGAAAAACAAAAGACCTCGTGTTAAGGATTTCTTTGTCAGATCAATAGCACAGCTTCTTAAGTCACAATGTTTGCAACATGCAAAAGAACTTCTCCGTGCTATCACCATTGTGGCACTGAGTGAGACAGAGGGTAATGACAGTTCTGGAGCCCCTATCCCATCAGAAAAGTGCAAGAAATACTTGAGAGCGCAAATCGCGGAGGAATTTGTCCCCATTTCAGATGAGGAAGATGAGGGACAAGAACCAGGTGATGCATTAAACCAACACATCCAGACTAATGTCCGACAGTGGGTGACAGAAATATGTGAGGAGAGCAGGTCACTTGCCATGGCTGATGGGGATAGAGACAACATCCACTTCCTCCCTGAGATTATACCCCAAATAACAAGACTTGGAAGTTACTTGCCACTCTGGACAGCAATAATGGTCCCTCTCTTCAAAAGCACCAGCATCACTGCAAGTTCCGCAGCTGTTGAAGCAGAGTTCAAAAACATAAAAAAAGGCCTTTTCAAGCATGAAAGCCTACCCATTCGTGTGGACCGGTTTGTTGCTCGTCATCTTTCCTTCATTGAAGGAAACATGCGGATTTGCTTTGCAAAACAAAAAAGTGAAAAGGATGAGTGTGATGCCACGACTGTCAAAGAGCCTGACAACGTCTGCAGTACTTCTCAAACTGAAGTAGTAAACAAAAGGGAAAAAAAATCTCATCCTGAAGCGGAGCCAGATGCATCTACTGACAGTGCAGTTGAAAACTGGAGAGGTTTAGCGGTCCCACCGAAGAAAAGAAAGATCACGTCATATCTTTCTCCTTGTCCTGAATGGCTGCATATTGATACACGAGTGGGCTGGAAAAAAGTCAAGGTACCATTGTTGAAAAACGGGAATCATCAACAGCCTGTTAACTTCGCACATCAAAAGTGTTTGTGCTCAATACCTGTGCATTTGATTCTGTCTTGCAATGCTTATGCTGTTCTTTCTGTGAAAGTTTTTCATTTGAAAAGACTGTTCTGAACTATGAACATGGGAACCAATTCCTCCACCTGGTGAAAACCATCACAACACAGGGTGTGAACCAACAGGTATACTCACAGAGGGCAGAACTGCTGGGGCAAATATTCAAACCTGTCCTCCTGACCTCTGGTGCTCTCCAAATTGATGCACAATGCCACATCTCCACTGTAATTGAGAGCGCAATGAGGAATATCCCAAGTGTTCATTTGATAAAACAATGCTCCTCACAGTACTGCAGTTTAAGCCAACAAGTAACGAGGCAAGTTTCAGTTGTTTGTGTAAACATTGCTGTCCTGCAGACCTGTGGCATGGCTTCTCTTCAGACTGCTGCTGAAGAGGGACTCAGTCTTCCTGACTCTCTCTGCCTCAGGCCAATAGAAAACCCTTCCCAGTGTCCGTCTTCATTCGAAACACAGGACGACAGTACAGGCAAGGCTCTGTGTTCAGGTAATGTCACTCACAGCTACAATCTGGGAGAGTTTGTGTGGATTGACCTTGGTAGCAGTTGCAAGGAAGTTGCCTTGCTTGAATTTCCCTCCAGTCTGGAGCTAAAAGAGAAGACATTTACTTTAAGAGCTGTCATGGGCTTTGAACCAGGACTGACCCAGGATTCTCTTGGCCATTATGTGGCATACTGCAGGAGGACTGCATATGCCTGGGAGATCTATAATGACCTGGGAAGTGGAGTAAAAGCAGCATCAGTAAACACTAAAATCTTCCCGCATGCTGTGTTCTACACATTGCAGTGATACATTGTTTGAATTGTTGTAAAAAATGTTGATGATGTTCCCTTTGACAAAGAAAGTTATTTTTTCACGTTTTCAAGTTTCTTTTTCTGGCTGTCATCAACTTCACATACATGTATTAATTGTTGCATTAATCAATGTTTTGGAACAAACATAGACTCACCAGGTATTTAGGTTGCAGTGAACCTTTTACACGTCAGATTTAATTGAAAATAATGATCATATAGGCGTAATGATAACAAGGGAATTAATCGATAAGCACAATAAAAAAAATAAGAACAGAAATATCCTCGTACCAAAAGCCGTTTCCCGCAGTGAAAGTTTTCTGCAAGATAAAAAGAAGAAAAAAAAACGAAGAACATATTTACCTTGTATTCGTCCTACATCAGGAGCATTCCAGTCCAGGAGCTTGAAATTCGCGACGAAATACGGTTACGTCATCGCTAGAAATTAAATGCCTAATATATCCGAAACGGAAGCAGCACAAACGAAACTTTTTGCAGCACAAACCAGCACAAACGAAGCCCAAACGAACGGCACTATTTTATTTTGGGTCCATTTGGAAGTAAATACGGGGGCGGAGCTACGTGATGTCATCGCTATTAAATAAATGTGTAATATCTACGAAACGGAGGCAGCACAAACGAAAGTTTTTGCTGCACAAACCAGCACAAACGAAGCACAAACGAACGGTACCAATTTGGGTCCATTTGGAGAAAAAGGGGGGGCTCGATGACGTTATCGCTAAAAAATGAATGTGTAAAATCTCCGAAACGAAAGCAGCACAAACGAAAATTTTTGCTGCACAAACCAGCACAAACGAAGCACAATCGCACGGTACCATTTTGGGTCCATTTAGGGGGAAAGGGGGGGCTGGGTGAACTCTGGATGACCTATAAAATAATCGTTCATAACTAAAAAACCATAGCAGCACAAACGATGATTTTTGCTGCACAAACGAGCACAAACGAAGCACAAACGAACGGTACCAATTTGGGTCCATTTGGAGAAAAAGGGGGGGCTCGATGACGTCATCGCTAAAAAATAAATGTGTAATATCTCCGAAACGAAAGCAGCACAAACGAATTTTTTTGCTGCACAAACGAGCACAAACGAAGCACAAACGAACGGTACCAATTTGGGTCCATTTGGAGGAAAAGGGGGGGCTCGATGACGTCATCGCTAAAAAATAAATGTCTAATATCTCCGAAACGGAAGCAGCACAAACGAAACTTTTTGCTGCACAAACCAGCACAAACGAAGCACAAACGAACGGTACCATTTTGGGTCCATTTGGGGGGAAAGGGGG
The DNA here is from genome assembly GCF_024217435.2 of Syngnathus scovelli. Classification (NCBI taxonomy): domain Eukaryota; kingdom Metazoa; phylum Chordata; class Actinopteri; order Syngnathiformes; family Syngnathidae; genus Syngnathus; species Syngnathus scovelli. The sequence goes on from NC_090861.1 coordinate 9,372,466, forward strand.
GGCTGGGTGAACTCTGGATGACCTATAAAATAATCGTTCATAACTAAAAAACCATAGCAGCACAAACGATGATTTTTGCTGCACAAACCGGCACAAACGAAGCACAAACGAATCGGACTATTTTCCTTAAATTTTGCGAGGTTGGGGGGGCCAAGTTCACGCAGGTAGACGTTGATTATTGTTGAGATGATGAAGATCAGTAGCAGTTGATAGAAGAGTTTTATTGCCATGAGAATTGTGTAATTCTGGAAGGTTAGTGCATTGGAGCGTGCAAGTGACGTGCAGTGATGGGTCCAGATTGATAGTCTGCCATGTATTTTGTATGCTCTATTGCAGACCTGGGCAAATTATGGCCCGCGGGCCACATCCGGCCCTTTGAGCGTCCCTGTCCGGCCTGCATGAGGCCAATCGTAAATTAGAATTGATTACTACTTAATTAAAAAAAAAAAAAATTGTGTCGTGCGTGCAATACAACTGTTTTGCTTTTATTTTGAAAGGCGTCGCACTTCCGTGTAGCGTACGTGTATGTGAGCTGTGCGTGAAGGCGAACAGTGCGAAGTAATGCTGCCCGAGAAATGTGTGCTGACCCTCAGAAAAGAAAAGTTGACAAGGAGCGCCGTGTTTTCAACAAGACTTGGACTGCCAAGTATTTCTTTACAGAAATGAAAGGTAAAGCCGTGTGCCTGATTTGTGGTACACAGGTCGCTGTGTTTAAAGAATATAATTTGAGTCGCCACCACACGACCAAGCATGAGAAAAAATACATCTGTCTGATAAACAGGGCGCATCAGAGGCTGATGCATTGCTAGCAAAACTGCAAGCCCAGCAAGGACTTTTTATCAAACTTCACACCCAGAGATGCAGCGGCTTTGTCATTTGAGGAAAAGATAAAGAAGTTAAGAATAAATTGTACTGATTAATGATTGTTTTTTTTATTTGACCTATACACCACAATTTCACATAGTTTAATATAAATATAAACAGAATAATTGTATTCATCTAATTACCAGTACCAACTATTTAAAATAATTTAGTGCATTTTACAATGGAAGAAAATTGAGCAGGTTTAAGTTATCCTAGGTGTGGCCCTCTGACACAACTCAGGTTTTTTATGTGGCCCCTTGTAAAAATTAATTGCCCACCCCTGCTCTATTGTATAGTCTGGCTATGAGATCCAGAGTTTCTTTTGTGGTGAGAGACCAAATGGGAAGACAGTATGATATGCTGGACAGCATGATAGAATGTAGATAAGTATTTGAGACATTATGGGTGAGATATGGCCTGATGTTGTTATAGACATACATTTTCTGTTTGAGTTTATTAGTGAGAATGTTAACATGTTTTTTGTAGGTGAGGTGGGAGTCTAAGTCTACTCCAAGATATTTATATGTGTTTGTGACTACTAGAGTTTGATCGGATAGAGTAATGGGGATGTCATGCGGTCACGTTTATTTTCCGGATTTCTGTCTTGTCTGTGTCGTGACTTCACTTCCTGTTTTATTTTGTCATCCCTTCCGTTTCAGTTCGTGGTTCCTTCCTCTGTTTCTGTTGTCTTGTATTCCCTGATCCCGATTGTGTGCACCTGTGTGGTTGACACTAATTGTCAGCACCTGCGTCCCAGCCCTTTTGTGTGTATTTAGTCCGTGTCTTCCCCTTGTCTTGTGCCAGTGTGTCTTGCCTCGTCCCGACCACCAGCGATTCCTTGCCGTACGAATTCCTAGTAAGATTCCTCCTTTCTGTCTCGCCACAGAGCGACGCCTTTCGTTAGTGCCTTGTTCCCCATAGCCCTTTTTGTCTCGCCCGTGTGCGACGCCTTTTGTTTGGACTTTTTGCCGAGTGTTTCCCTCGCAAGAGGCGCTTTGAGTTGTCTTTTTGGTCATCTTTCTGTTGGAATAAATCCGTGAAAAGAAAGACTCTGCATCCGAGTCCTCCGCCTTGTTCCCTGCCTGACAGTACACACTGGCCAGACATGGACTCGGCAGAGTCGGAGCACCTATGCGCCGCAGTGCGCTCCCTCGCCTCACAGCTCGCCCAGCACCAGAAGGAAGTGGGCAATTTGGGCGAGGAGGTCCGAGGGCTCGCAAAGAGCCAAGAAGACTTCAGAGGGGCGGTCGCCGCCCAGGTAGGAAAGCTGGGTCAACAAATGCAGGACGTGCTCTCCCTTTTAAACGCGGGACCAGCAGCGACCTCCAGCCCATCCGCTGCTTCTCCCGTGACGCCCCTTGCTGTAGCTCCCATGACCTGCGGTGCCAGACTGGCTCCTCCAGAACGCTACTCCGGCGAACCCGTTCTTAGCCGGGCCTTTATTACTGAGTGCGAGATGCATTTTGAGAGGTCCCCGGCGGATTTCCCCACCGAACGCTCCAAGGTGGCCTATATGGTATCATACCTGACGGGAAGGGCCCGTACGTGGGCCACAGCAGAATGGGCCAGGGATTCCATCTCCTGTCGCTCCCTCCCCGCTTTTGTCGGGGCTCTGCGTACGGTGTTCGACCCAATCTCCGCTGACCGAGAGAAGGCTCGGCAACTCTGTCAGATATCCCAGGGATAAGAGACCGTCGGAGATTACGCCATCCGTTTCCGCACGCTGGCCGCGGAATGCGGTTGGAATGCGATGGCGCTATATGACATCTTCCTCCGAGGCCTTTCCGGATCCCTACAGGATCAGCTAATTCCCCTGGATCTTCCCACCGATCTCGACGCCCTCATCGCGCTGGCTATCCGCACCGACAACCGGCTGCAAGAGTGGAGGAAGCACCGCGGAAGCAGGAACGCCCCCGCCTTCGTGCCAGTAGCCGTTCCTTCCGCCCTCGAGGCGACCCGCCCCAGGCCGGACGGGGATCGGCAGCACCAGGAGTCGGAACCGATGCAGTTGGGCAGAGCAAAGCTGACAGAGGAGGAGAAGATACGACAACGCCAGGAAGGTAGATGCTACTACTGCGGTGAGCACGGACACCTCCTCCTCTCCTGCCCGGTGAGGAGGACCCTGGTAAGCGCCTTCTCTGCTGCTCTGTCCCCGGGGCGAGGTCTCCCCAAGGGCATGGTTACACAGCTGGGAAAAAATATAGAACTTGACGTGCTAATAGACTCAGGAGCTGATGAAAGTTTGATAGACAGGCACTTTTCGATATAACACACATAACAGAACCTGTCTTTTGGGGCCCACCAGGAGAAAATACGACTACATGTCGTGACCTCCCCAATGAACCCCCTCATTCTCGGGTATCCATGGCTTCAACGCCACAACCCTGCTATAGACTGGGGATCAGGGGAAATAATGGGATGGGGGTCCTATTGTCAAGATTCGTGTATCAAATCTAACCCGCTCTCTGTGCCTTCTGCTCCAGACTCGGAAACTCCAGCAAGGCCAAGGCTACCTCCCTACCCCCCCCACCGTCTGTATGATTGCGCCATTGAACTCCTGCCGGGCTCAACCATACCCAAGGGGAGGCCCTGAACGATTATATATCAAGCAGGGTTGATTCGACCGTCATCGTCGCATGCGGGTGCGGGGTTCTTTTTTGTGGGCAAAAAAGACGGCACCCTACGTCCCAGTATGGACTACAGCCCCCTCAATCAGATCACAATAAAAAAACGGTATCCTCTTCCCCTGATGTCGACCGTGTTCGACCAATTACAGCAAGCCTGGGTGTTCACAAAGTTAGACCTGCGCAACGCGTGCCACCTAGTGCGCATCCGTGAGGGGGACGAATGGAAGACGGGTTTTAACACACATCGAGGACACTTTGAATACTTAGTAATGCCATTTGGCCTCACCAATGCCCCTGCGGTGTTTCAGGCCATGATAAATGATGTACTGAGGGACTGTTTGGATCAATTTGTGTACGTATATTTAGATGATATTCTGATTTGTTCCCCGGATTTGGAGACCCATAGGTCTCACGTCGCGACTGTTCTGCGACGCCTCCTTGACCACCAACTGTACGTTAAGGCCGAGAAAAGCGAATTTCACACAAACACCGTATCTTTTCTCGGTTTCATCATAGCCCCTGGCAAAGTAAAGATGGACCCGGCAAAAGTGAGCGCGGTAACTGAATGGCCTACCCCTGACTCCCGCAAAAAGGTGCAGCAATTCCTGGGCTTTGCCAATTTTTATAGGCGGTTCATCAGAGGCTTCAGTGCTACAGCGGCTCCATTGCATGCTCTAACGTCCCCTAAGGTTCCATTCTGCTGGTCGGCGGAAGCGGAGGCGGCCTTCCAGGAGCTGAAGAACCGCTTCAGCTCCGCTCCTATCCTCACGCTTCCCGACCCGTCACGACAGTTTGTGGTGGAGGTTGATGCCTCCAGTCAAGGGATAGGGGCCATTCTATCCCAGAGGGCCAAGAGTGACAACAAGCTCCATCCGTGCGCGTTCCTGTCCAGACGGCTGACGCCAGCCGAACAGAACTACGACGTGGGAGATCGTGAACTGTTGGCGGTAAAACTGGCTTTAGAGGAATGGAGACATTGGTTGGAGGGAGCACAGCAGCCTTTTCTGGTCTGGACAAACCAGAAAAACTTAGAATACATTAAGACGGCCAAGATATTGAATTCTCGCCAAGCCCGCTGGTCGCTCTTTTTCAACCGATTTAACTTTACTCTGTCTTACAGACCGGGATGCAAAAACACCAAGCCTGACGCGCTCTCCCGTGTCTACAGCCCAGGTCCGGAAGTCAAGAAGCCCGAACCCATTCTGCCTCCTCGTTGCATGGTAAGAGCAGTGACCTGGCCTATCGAAGGCCTGGTGCAGCAGGCCAATGGCAACGAACCACTCCCTAGTGGATGCCCTGAGAACAGACTGTTCGTTCCCGAACAATTACGGTCCCAAGTTGTCCATTGGGCTCACACCTCCAGACTCTCCTGTCATCCGGGCATGCACAGAACCCTGTTTGTCGTCCAGCAGCGATTCTGGTGGCCCTCCATGGGGGCAGACGTCAGGGAATACGTCTCAGCCTGTCCCGTCTGCGCCCAGAATAAGAACTCCCACGGCGTCCGTATGGGCCTGCTGCACCCCCTCCCCATTCCATCGCGTCCGTGGGCCGAGATCTCCATGGACTTCGTCACAGGGCTACCAGCTTCAAATGGGCGAACAACCATACTCACTGTTGTAGACAGATTCTCGAAGATGGCTCACTTTATCCCTCTGCCCAAGTTGCCGTCCGCTAAACGAACGGCAACAGTAATGATGGACCACATATTCAAGATTCATGGTTTCCCAAAGGACATTGTTTCAGATAGGGGTCCCCAATTCATATCCAGGTTTTGGAAAGAATTTTGCAGGCTTATAGGGGCAACCGTGAGTCTCACATCGGGCTATCATCCAGAGGCGAACGGTCAAACGGAACGCATCAACCAGCAGTTGGAGACGGGCCTCCACTGCCTTGTTTCCCAAAACCCCTCCTCGTGGAGCAAAAACCTCACCTGGGTGGAGTATGCCCATAATTCCCTGCCCACCACGGCTACAGGTATGTCGCCGTTCATGTGCGTGTTTGGTTACCAGCCCCCAGTCTTCCCTGACAGTGAGCCGGAGGTGACGGTGACCTCGGCCCACGCCTTGGTGCGCCGATGTCATCGTATCTGGTCGGCGGCGCGGGCCACGCTGATCCGCCAGGGGGACCATGTCAAGCGGATGGCTGACCGAAGGAGACGTCCGGCGCCCGTGTACCGGCGGGGTCAACGTGTTTGGCTGTCCGCCAAGAATCTTCCCAACCGGGGGGACTCCAGGAAGCTGGCACCTCGCTTTGTGGGTCCATTCCCCATCGCCAAGGTCGTGAACCCGGCCGCGGTGTGTCTCCGCTTGCCCAGGTCCCTTGCAGTCCACCCCACCTTTCACGTCGGGAAGATCAAGCCGGCTGTAGACAGTCCGTTGGTGCCAGATCCAGCGCCGCCCCCGCCTTCGCGGACGGTAGGAGGTGGGACTGCCTACACGGTGAAGGAACTGTTGGACGTGCGCAGAAGGGGCCGGGGCTGGCAGTACCTGGTGGACTGGGAGGGTTATGGGCCTGAGGAGCGGCAATGGGTGCCGCCTAGTTTTATTTTGGACCCAGGGCTATTTGAGGACTTTTATGCAGCTCACCCTGAGGCTCCTGGGCCGTCTGGGATCCGGTTGTCAGCTGACAGTTGACTCAGTTGACACTAATTGTCAGCACCTGTGTCCCAGCCCTTTTGTGTGTATTTAGTCCGTGTCTTCCCCTTGTCTTGTGCCAGTGTGTCTTGCCTCGTCCCGACCACCAGCGATTCCTTGCCGTACGAATTCCTAGTAAGATTCCTCCTTTCTGTCTCGCCACAGAGCGATGCCTTTTGTTAGTGCCTTGTTCCCCATAGCCCTTTTTGTCTCGCCCAAGTGTGGCGCCTTTTGTTTGGACTTTTTGCCGAGTGTTTCCCTCGCAAGAGACGCTTTAAGTTGTCTTTTTGGTCATCTTTCTGTTGGAATAAATCCGTGAAAAGAAAGACTCTGCATCCGAGTCCTCCGCCTTGTTCCCTGCCTGACAGGGGAGAGTTATGGAGATGTTTTTCCTAGGGGAGTGGAAATACATTATTTCAGTTTTTTTTATATTTATCGTCAGATGGTTTACTTTTAGCCAGTCACGTAGGAGCTGGAGATCAGAAGTAAGTTTGGAGTTTATGGTTTCGATGTTCGAATCTGAGGTGAAAATAACTGTGTCGTCAGCATATAATATGATTTGGGTTTGTTTGCATATGTTAGGCATGTCATTGATGTACATAATGAATAATAATGGGCCTAGTGTGCTGCCCTGGGGAACACCAATGGGAGATGGTAATGGAGTAGATGTGGCCTGACGAATATTAACAACCTGGATTCTATCCGAGAGGTATGAAGAGAGCATAGTTAGCACTGAGGGGGAGAGATGAAAGGAAGCTAGTTTGTTATGGAGTATTTGGTGATTAACTGTGTCAAAGGCTTTACGGAAATCTACAAAGACTGCTCCTGTGATGTGGCCTGAAGGAATGGGGTCAAAATACAAAAAGTCCTGCCTAGCTACAAAAACAGATGTGCTCAAACCTCATTGAATAAAGTACATAAGCAGACAAGTATATTCACATATTAAATAAATAAAAGAAACATTTTAAGCATATAATTATACCTACACACCAAATCAATAAAGAAGACATAACTAGACATTTTTGATACAGTGGGGGAAATAAGTATTTGACCCCTTGCTGATTTTGCAGGTTTGCCCACTTACAAAGAATGCAACGATCTACTATTTTAATCATATGTACATTCTAACAGTGAGAGACAGAATCCCCAAAAAAATTCCAGAAATTCACATCATATGAATTTATAAAAATTGATAACCGTCTGATGAGGAAAAACAAGTATTTGAACCCCTGGAAAAACAGCATGTTAATATTTTGTAGAAAAGCCATTATTGGCCAGCACAGATGTCAAACGGTTTTTATAGTTGGTGACAAGCTTTGTGCACATTTCGGCAGGGATGTTGGCCCACTCCTCCCTGCAGACAGCCTCCAAATCATTCAGGTTCCGAGGTTGTCGCCTGGCAACTTGAATTTTAAGCCCCCTCCAAAGATTTTCAATTGGATTCAGGTCTGGAGACTGGATTGTTGATCTGCGCAAGGCTGGGATGGGCTACAAGAGAATCGGAAAGCAACTTGGAGAGAAAAGATCAACTGTCGGTGCAGTTATCAGGAAATGGAAGAAGCACCACACCACCGCCAACCTCCCTCGGTCTGGGCCTCCACACAAGATCTCACCTCGTGGGGTCTCCCTGATCATGCGAATGGTGAGGAATCATCCCACAACCACAAGGGGGGAACTGATGGATCAACTGAAGGCAGCTGGGACCACAGTTGCAAAAGTAACGGTTGGTAACACATTACGCCGTCATGGATTGAAATCCTGCCACGCACGCAAGGTCAAAAGAACAAACAAACAAAAACATGGTAAGTGGTGAGAACAAACTTTGCATAGTCAGGGAACATTAATAAATACGTAGATGATGTCACAGCCAAAAGCTCACATAATTCCGTACAAAATGACAAAATTGAAAGAATGATGAATGGATGAGTTGGAACAGTGTATGTGCAAGAATGGAGGAGAATGTTTAAAGTCAAAGTTAAAGTCCCAATGATCATCGTCACACACACATCTGGGTGTGGTGAAATTTGTCCTCTGCATTTAACCCATCCCCATGTGATTTTGATCCATCCCCTGGGGGAGAGGGGAGCAGTGAGCAGCAGTGAGCAGCAGCGGTGCCGCGCTCGGGAATCATTTGGTGATCTAATCCCCCAATTCCAACCCTTAATGCTGAGTGCCAAACAGGAAGGCAATGGGTCGCATTTTTATAGTCTTTGGTATGACCCGGCTGTGGTTTGAACCCACAACCTTCCAGTCTCAGGGCGGACACTCTACTACTAGGCCACTGAGCTGGTACAGGAAGGTCACTTGGAGATAAAACCAGCAGGTGCCAGAGGGAGACAGCCCAGCCAAAGATGATCGTCAAGGCTGAAAGACGGAAAGGAAAACAACAGCCCCCACACATCGAATCGCCCATAATCAGCACCAAACCCCACGGAACCAGCTCTCACCGAACCAGAACCCATTCCCATGGAATCAAACTCTCCTGCGAACTTGCCCCACCCCAAAGACTCATCACCCATCAAACTCGGCCCACACTGCCCGACTGAATATAAGCTGACCAAAGAACCTAGAACGTTGCCTTTTCTGAATGGAGACTTTCCGCTCTTGAAAGGCCCAGCGCTGTATTGTACTTTCCTGAAGACAGAGCTTTCTGAACAAGAATTGTGATTGAACTCAACCAACCAGTGTAAGTCTAATTTCTGCTTGTTTTGTTTTTGTTTTGTTTCTACATTTGTGTCTTAGCATTTTCCTAAATCTGAAGAAATCAAACGAGCACGCAGTGAGTAAATTGGATAACAGCTGATTGGCAATGGCTTTTGCCGTGAGGCGCAGATAGCGCGCTCCCTAAATTGTGGACAAAATCCAACAGGCCTTTATTAAGAGAAGTGCGTATATATTCAGTGAGTAGTAGCGCTGCAGATAGTGTAGAACGAGCTGATCGGAAGCCAAATTGTGAGTTGTTGAGAAGGTTGTTTGTTTCAAGATGTTCTAAAAGTTGTTTTGACAAGATTTTTTCTAAAAGTTTTGATATAGGTGGGAGGATTGATATGGGACGGTAGTTGGTTAGGGTTGTTCGGTCGTCTGATTTAAATATGTTTTATTTTCAATAGATTTTATTGACCTATACAATTTCAGTGCAGTGGTTTTCTGTGCGATTAGATTGAAAATATCTGAGTTTATCCATGGTAATTTTTTCTGTCGTAGACTGAGTTTTCTCGTAGTAGTGTGTTTTTTCCGTATGGCTTCTATACGATTCTGGAAATTTGTTCTGGGTCGGTGAGTGCTAGTTGATTGCTCCAATCAATATTCTTTATTTCTGTTTCATACTGTGGTAGGTTAGATCTTGGTATATTTGAAATAGTGCACTGTTGATTTTTCCGAGGTTTCGGGTTTTTCCCAACTGTGTATATCAGAGAATGGTCTGCTACGGCTACGTGGATGACTCCTGATGTGCTATATTTTGCGGGTTGATCGGTGAAGATGAGATCGAGAATAGAGCTGCGAGTGTGACATATTCTAGTTGGTTCTTTTATCAGTTGGTGGAGTCCTAATTTTTCTACCATGCTTTTTAGAGGTTTGGATGATTTGTCTTTGTAGTCTAAGTTCAGGTCGCCAATTATGATATATTCCTTTGTTTTTATATTTTCTATAATATTGGATAGATTTTTAATATAATCTGTGGGGTTTGTGTTTGACGGCCTATAACTGGCAATAACTGTGATTGCATGTTGGTTGGTAAAGCTGATGACCAGTTGCATTGTTTCAGTTTCTGTTGTGATTGGGGTTACTGTGTGTGCATATGATTTATTTACTAGTAATAGAATACCACCGCCAGGTTTATTTGGCCGGTCTCTTCTGTGTAGTTGATAATTGTCTATGGAGATAAACGAGTCTGGTGTGATAGGAGAAAGCCACGATTCTGTAATGATAAGATGTGGTTTGCCTTGTTCAGTGAGTATTTTTATTTCATCAAGCTTTGATGTGATGCTTCTTGCATTAAGGTGGCATATTTTAAAACCTTTAATATTGCTTAATTGGCATATGGTTTGAATTTGTTTTATGTGATTCTTATTTTTTCATTTTGTCATTTGTATGTTATTATGGGTGCTAGATTGGGTGCCGGTATCTGTTTGACTGGAATAGGATTGCGTGATGGGCTGGGAGCGAGCTCCAGAGGCATGTAGTTTTGGACTAGGGTTTAGTGGGATATTTATGAGGTTATTATGATTGGTTAATTGTGCCTGAGATCGATAGCCGGTGGTGGATACTCTAAAAGAGTAGAAAATTCATTCAGGTGTGGACATGAATTTTTTGCAGTGGGAAAGTAGTGTGTGACAGTGGTGTGTTTTTTTCCTTTGGTGAAGGTGGGGGGGTGGAGTAAAGGGACCAGGTGTGAGGACTAGCGTGTGGGGGAGCGGAGGAATCTTGGTTAGTCCGAGGTCTGAGGGGAGGTGAACTGTTGTTGTGAGGGAGAGAATGGATCGGACTATCCTCGCGTCACGACTCATGGAGCCAGTCCAGGGTTTCCAGAGTGAGCTCCATGGAGAGGGAGAGCAGCCGTGCCCCCGCCTGGTTGAGGTGTAAACCGTCCCTTGCATAAAGATTGTGCTGTTTCCAGAAGGTTGTGAAGTTATTGGTATAGGGCACATATGTCAGAGTTACGGCCCGCGGGCCAGATCCGGCCCGCGAATTGATTATCTATGGCCCCCTGGATGATATTGAATTACTATTAGAACCGGCCCGTAGGCCACAGCCGCCCGCTGGTGTTTTGCACGCACCAACACTACATTTCCCACAATGCAACGGTAGCCCGCGATGTCCCTGCAGCTCGCACAAGCGGCTTCATTATTCATCAGTAGTCAGAGCAGAGTTCAACTTTCTGATACCCCCCTCCTCAAAAATGGCTAAACGTAAGGTGGACGCTGAGAACAGGGGGTTTCAGGCCAGGTGGGAGGCAGAGTACATGTTTACGGAGGTAAGAGGCAAACCTGTGTGTCTTCTGTGTGGAGAAAATGCGGCTGTAATGAAAGAATTAAATTTAAGAAGGCACTATCAAACGTCTAAGAAACACACAGACCAAGACAAGAATATGGAATATGAACAAAAGCTACAGAAGGTGGAAGAATTAAAACGAGGCCTTAAGTCCAGACAGGCTATGTTCACGTATGCTAAATCACAAAGCGAGGCTGCTGCCAAGGCTAGCTTTATTGTGGCAAAAGAGATCGCCAAATCAGCCCGGCCCTTTGCAGAAGGAGAGTTGATCAAAAACGGGTTTTGAGCCTCAGAGCCTAACCCCGAACATTGATGAACTTGTACAAACAATGAGACACCTCTAAGTATCAGGCTCAGCCTCAGACAAGTGAGCATCACAGAACAGTAACGTATTTTCCGTTTTTTAATTCGGTTACATTTTTACATTTGTTTCTACAAGACGTGATTTTTCTTTGAAGAAAGTATTGTTTTGTCTGTGTGCCGTAAATTTTTGAATTTTATTTATTTATATTTATTTTTCAGTTGAATGGACCAAGGGAAAATTGCAGATAAGAGCCATGAGAAAGAATACAACTGATTTGATTATTTTTTTATTTTACGATTTGAAAGCAATGATCGGTAGATCATAGAGCAGCACAATAATACATTTTCAGTTTATAATGCATGCACTTTTACTTATGTATTTATGTTGATATTAAGAAACACATTTTGTTTTTAAAACAATTGAATTTTTTGCTGTTTGGCTGTTGAAAATGTTTTCCCTTGAAGTTACTGACAGAGCCATAACAAAATATTGCCATATTCATTTAATCATTAAATAATGTACACTGTGTTAGGTCTTAGTTCAAAAGGCTATGTGCAATCATTCCGATATATTTTAATAAACATTGAACCAGTCCGGCCCTCGGCTTGTAGCAAATTTGTTTTTTTGGCCCTCGGTGTGTTTGACTTTGACATCCCTGGTATAGGGGATCTTGTTGGCGGTGCAATGGGCCTGGAGCCAGATGTGTAGATCACGGATCCGACTGAACTGGGTGTCGGTGAGTCGTGGAGATGGAAAGGGGCCAGAGATAATGAAGGCCTTACCAGTTGCAGAAACGGTGGAGATGAGTGTACAAAAATGTTGTGTGAGAGTCTCTGAGCGCTGGAGTTTGATGTCATTGGTCCCGATGTGTATGATGACAGTGGAGATCTGTGGACGGTGAGCTGTCAGTTGGGGGATGCAGGTGTTGATGTCGAGGACCTTGGCTCCGGAGAATGAGTGGGTCTCAGCTTTGGAGAGGGAAACGTGGCGTACCATTGAGGATCCAACCACCAGCACAGAGGGGACGCGGGTATGGGTAGGTGGACAGTTTGGTGCCTGCAGGGCTGCGGTCCGTGTCCTGTCAGATTACTGGTGGCTCTGAGCGTGGTGTGGTGGGAGGGGTCGGGGAAGTGAGTGCTTGAAAAAGGGGTGACGGGGAGGGGGTGGGAGGAAAGGTGGTGGGTAGCGGGGGGTTGGGAGGAGAGCTGGTCGACAGTGAACTGGCCAGTGGCGTGTTAAGGCGTGTGGCAGAGAAGATGGTGGTTAGGGAGGGGTAGGGAGAAGAGCTGGTCTACAGTGAGCTGGCCAGTGGCTTGTTAGGGCACATGGCAGAGAGAACGGTGGGTAGGGAGGAGAGCTGGCCTGCGTTGAAATGCCCAGGAGTGTGGCTGGAATGGTGGTGGGTAGAAAAGGGTGGGGCGGGGGTTTGGGTATCGCCGTGTCTGCCTAGGAGGTGGGTTGTGGATGGTGGATGCTCTGCTGGTTGTCCTGCCGTCAGCAGGCCAGGTTTTGGGGAAGGCTACAGTAGGTGTTGGCAAGGGTGATGGAGGTTGATGAGGCAAAGGGGAGAGTACTCCCGGTACTTCCCAGGGGGGCTGTGGCAGGGGGCGTGGAAGGGGGGGGGCGAAGAGGGAGGTGTGGGGGTAAGGGGGCGAGGAGGGCTGGGGGGAGGTTTGAGGCGGATAGCAAGGGGGAGAAGGTGCCTGCAACAGCCCACAGCGACCAGTCTGTTCCAATAACTTCTCCCAGTTTGTGGGGGGAGAGGACCGCTTAGGGTTGGGGGTGTAGTGAAAGGCTATTGGTGGTTTGAGGGTGGAGGAGAAGGAGCTTCTTGGCTTCTTGGCCCTGGGTGAGTGGAGACGAGCATCCTTCTCAGCCAGGAGCCTGAAACGGTTTGGGTGTGCGGGGATGTCACCTGAGGGTGAGGTGCTGATGCGTGAGTCCCATCCCCCCCTCTTGCGGTTGATGTGCGGTTCTATCCAGAGCTCTGAGTGGCGACGGGCTGTGGAGCAAGGGCTCTGCGGTGGCTCCCCTACTGCAGCAGCATTGCAGGCTTGTCGCACCAGGAGCAGGGTGTCAGCTTGGGTTGGATCTTGGAGGAGGGTGGAGGTCAGGAGGAAAACTTGCTTCTTTATGTTGAGGAATCCATGGGACAGCTCGGCCAGTGTGAGGTGGTCCGGGGGTGATGTCCTGACAGACATGCTAGTGTTAGCATGCACACAAGGCCTCTAGAAAGAGGCCTCGATGGGGGCCCTACGATTGGGCCTCTTGAGTTGCATTAGCTTGCCGAAAATCACAGCTGGGCTGAAGTAGCGTGATGGTAGCTGTGCCTCTGTAGTCCAGTGGTGGCAACTGTAGGCTGCAGCAGCCTGGTGGCTTATGCAGCCTGGAGGAAGCTACTGTAAGCTACAGCGGCCTGGTGGTAGCTGGGCATCTGTTGTCCGGAGGTAACTACTGTAGTCTACCGTCCCCTGGTGGTAGCTGGGCCTCTGCAGTCTGTAGTCTGGTGGTAGCTACTGCAGGCTTCAGTAGCCTGGTGGTAGCTATTGGCTGCAGTAGCCTAATGGTAGCTGGGCCCCTTTAGTCTGATGATAACTGCTGTAGGCTGCGGTAGCCGGATGATAGGTGGGCTGCTGAAGCCAGGTGGCAGGCTGCAGCAGTCTGGTGGCAGTTGGGCTGCTGTGTAGGTTGATGGTGGCTAGCACAGCTAACAGATAGCAACGCTAGCAAAGCTGGCTAGTGCTAGCAGGCCTGCTAACATACCAGAGCACATGCGGCAGAAAACATAAAAATAGTACACAGAAAAACAAGATTGGTTTTCTGACTAACCTGTACAATGGTGGTACACTTGCATTCGACAAATGGCCAGAAAGCTCTCAAAAAAACACTAAAATCACTCTAAAATTGCAGGCAATCTTGGAAACAACTCCTGAACCTCCACTAAATGACATTGATGCAGCATTTTAGATTTTTGTTAAGTAAACGTCAGAAACAAGTGCAACCTACTGTCGTTCTGCTGCTTGTGAATGGAAAAATGCTTTGGCAAAAGGAAAAAAAATCGTGTTTTGTTCTAGAATGGCAACTCGCGGAAAGGAACCAGGTGCCCGTGTTGAGTTTTCTCAGTTGCGGCCACATGTACATGTCGGACGGCTTGTCGCCATGGTCGGGAAACACCTCGTCGATGTTGGTGGTCCGCCGCAACGATCGGTCGTGCATTAGGAAGGGAACGCCGTCAAAACTAACAAGAAGGCAACCGCAAAATCAGTAAGCTATTTAGATCGGTACCGTACAATCAACGTCTATTATTGGTGGGGGACATTCAGGGAGCAAGCCTTCCGATAAACGCGCCAAATCTGCAAGTAAGTGATGCACGAGGCGGGTTGGCCGGCCGCCTGAGGTTCAATGCTGCAAAGTTTTTTTTGCCTTCGGCCTGAGCGCATCAACAGCAGCAGATTGTGTTTTGAAGGCCGATGCTGGAAGGTCATTGGCACATTTTCTAATGACTTTGTCACGCAACAGTCATCCAGCAACGCCCCCTTATCACCAGGATCGCTGTCACCTGTCGCGGGCTCATTGTGCTATATTAGCGCGGCCAGCGCGACAATGCTTGTCAGCTTGTCTCGTGTTGTCTCCGTGCACACCGGTCCTTATAAGTTTGACTCCCCGTTTCTTTATGATTCGGTGCTGTTCCTGTCTGTCCAGTGCTACCTTGTCAGTCCGCAGTTGCTCTCCTTGGATATCACCTGTCCGCCACGTCCAGTCCTCGCCATTGCGAAGTCTTGCCGCCAGCTCCTTCCCCTGGCTTGCCATCCGGCTATCCACCCCTGACGAGCGCAGCCTCGACCGTTCGCCGCTTCAGCCCTCCAACGTTCCCCACTCCCTCCACAATAAAGACTGCTTCACTTTGCATTTGGCTGTACTGTCCGATCTCTCACAGGCTTAGTCCATTCCAGATCGCTTTTTCTTTTAAAATCAGTAGCAAAAAATCAGTAGTTTAAAAAAAAAAAAAGAATCAATACCATCGTAATTAATCTCAATATAAGCAGTTTGCGCTTCATGTATGTACTGTATGTACTTTAACGTAACTTGGCCTAACTTGGCCACCAGGAGTCAGGAATGAAGAAAGATATGAACAAGATCAGCAAAGACACCCTATCATAGTTGAACTTTTTAGCAGGGCCTGTGAGTGTCGTTGCTGATGTTTTCTTTTAGATTCCGTTTTAACATATCATGCAGTAGCGGTTTTTGGCATGGGCAAAGTGGGCGAGCGGCATTTTTTATGTCACCTGTGATTAAAAGTGGTGATGAAAAAGGGGGGGGGGGGGATCCACTGTATAGTGCAACATTATTAGTGGGCTAAAGCCAATCACACCTCAGTTTCTTCCCAAAAACACACGTCATGAATAGTATTATAAATATTGGCCTAGAATTTTCTGAATTGTGTCACATGGGTGATACAGAGCTATAACGTCACCCCCAGGTTATGTGAAATTGGTTAAGTCTCCTCTTCACCTCTGAGGGAGTGACAGCGTTGGGAAAACTATCGACTGTTGTTCTTGTCGAGTGCCAAATAAATGAGGGATAGAAAAAGGTCAAAGTCATCATTGTTAATTTTTCTAAATTATTAGAAAAATTCTCTGCCAATTTATGTATATTCTATACACACTGATAACTGTAATGGTCAGAATTGTCATGCGGTCGCGTTTATTTTTCCGGGTTTCTGTCTCGTCGATGTCGTAATTTTACTTCCGGTTTTATTTTGTCGTTCCTTCCGGTTCAGTTTGTGTTTCCTTCCTCGGTGTTGGTTGTCTTGTCTTCCCTGATCCCGATTGTGTGCACCTGCGTAATCGATACTAATTGTCATCACCTGTGTCCCCGCCCTTTTGTGTGTATTTAGTCTGTGTCTTCCCCTTGTCTTGTGCCAGTGTGTCTTGCCTCGTCCCGACCACCAGCGATCCCTTGATGCCTGAACTCTCTGTAAGAATCCTCCTTTTTGTCTCGCCACCGAGCGACGCTTTTGTTTGTGCCTTGGTCTCCATCGCCTTTTTGTCTCGCCACCGAGCGACGCTTTTGTTTGTGCCTTGGTCTCCATCGCCTTTTTGTCTCGCCCCAGTGCGACTCCTTTAGTTGGTACCTTTTGCTACGCGTTTTCCCTCGTAAGAGGCGTTTTGATTTGTACTTTTAGCCTTTTGACTCGCCTCAGTGCGACACCTTTTGTTTGTACTTTTTGCCACGTGTTTTCCCTCGCAAGAGGCGATTTGATTTGTACTTTCGCTCTGTGTGCCTGCTGGAATAAATCCAAGATAGAAACGACTCTGCATCCGAGTCCTTCGCCTTGTTCCCGGCCTGACAAGAATTGTCCCATTGTCTTTGTGCACTTTAAAAAGCGTTTCCTGTTGTGATTGCAATAGTGAAACTTGTGCAATTGAGAAATGCAATTTTTACTTTCTCATGTTCTATTAAAAAACATCTGTGTGAAATGAAAATAGATTTTTTTTTAACGAGGGGGGGCACTTGGAAGTAGTCTCGTCCAGGGCTTAAATTTGAAAAACTGTTCACGTTATACTTGTGTGTTTAAGGCACAAAATGACCTGATGATGACATCTGTCTCCAGACCTTCACATCCCGCCTCCACCGCCTTCTCGAAAGCCATCAGTGTGTTTTCCGGAGCCATCTGAATATGAAAATACATAATATATACAACAAAACGGAGGCCTGCTGCGTGAGTCACATTTGCTTGTCTGATGAGCAAAGTCCACGCTCACCATGGGGGCTCCTCGGTGGCCCAAGAGAGTCGGTGGAGGGCCCAGGGTACTGCGCTTCCTGACACACGGCGAATACATCCCGAGAGGCAACAAGTAGAGGGCCGAAAGCGCGCTCAGATATGTCGCCAAAATCAAGTACCGCCTCTCTGTCAATGACAGACACGTACGCACGCAAACCTCACTCATACAGTCAATTCAAAGCAATCTTAAAATCTGGATACAATTTAGATCAAACAGAGAGCTATGTTTGTGCTTTTCCAGTCCCAACTCACTTATCTGGAGCGTGCTGCAGTGCAACGCCACCGGTCAAGCCAGCACCGTCATCAGTGAAACAGCGGAGGTACAGCGCCGTCACCTGGTGGCAGAAACGGCGGCAGAAGCGCAACCACGAATGGTGTTGACCGCAAATGGCGGGACCACGGATTGCCTAACCGCGGATTGCCCGACCATGGATGGCGGCGACCGCGGATGGCGGCGACCGCTGATTGTCCGACCGCGGATTGCCTGACCATGTATGGCGGTGACTGCGGATGGTGGCGGCTCACCTGGAAGGAGAGCTGCACAGTGATCCACTCTCGAAGCCACAGGTGGGACATGATGGCGGTGGCGGTGATGGCGAACGTCAGGCTTAGCGACACGCCAATCTGACAGCGCAGAGGACATGGCGCTCATTGTGCAAGTACGGCAATCGAGCCCAAATCAGGACACTTTGCAAAATGTACGTGACAAAGACAAAGCCGCTCCGGAGACGACAACATTCATACAGTCATTTGACGTCTTCAAAGTGGCACAACCTTTTCAATACCAATCCTGTGTGTGTACCTTGTGACTCCAGTGGAGAGACAGTCTTTGGCCCTGCCACAGGAGACATGTGGCCAGCAGCTGCAAAGACATGCGGCACATTGGCCATTGCTGCACATCAACGTCAGCCCTTTGTTTTGCCAAATAAAGGAGCCAGCCTTCAATTCTCGGTCGGTCAGGCGACGTGTCAGCATCTCACCGTAAGAGCGACCACGTAGGAGAATAATATAGCAGCGATGACCAACAGCACCAGTGACCACGCCCACCAGAAGCCCAAGTTGCCATAGTTAAACCTGAGCAAGTACACACATACGCAAATGGCCCTTGGCCGCTGGTCGCGCCGCCACCCACCAGTCAAAATCATCGTTCTTCGCTTGCGTCCAGAAGTAGAGAAAGATCAATGTGAGGTAGAAGGCCGCCATCAGCGCGCCCAAGACACTGCCTTCCCGCTGCACAGACGGCAAGTGACGAGTTCAACGGGCCCATTAAGGTGGGGTCTGTGTTTACGGGGTCCGCCTACCTTGCCGCAGCAGCAGTTGCCGGGCCGCGCCGAGCTCCCGCGCTGCTGTCGCCACCGGCAACCATACAGGCCCAGCAGAAACGTGGTCAAAGGTCGGCGCTCGCCGCACAACGCCATGACAGCTACTAACCTTCTCAATCGTCAAAGAAGAACAAAAACCTGGAAGCAGATATTGTGCGAAAAGACGACTTTTTAGCAGGCCTGCTAAATTAATCACCGACATTAGCTCAGAACTCAGTAAGAATTGGGAGAGTTTTGCCGACAACAAGTAGAATGACGTGACCACATTTGACCTTTTAAGACCCAGACTTGCAAAGACAAACGGACTAAACAGACTAAAAGTATCACACGACAGTCAAATGTCCTTGTGAGCAAAAATTTGTGAATTTCTCCATCGGATATTATGCAGGTCTGCTTTTAGAAACACAGTGCAAACACTTTTTATAGCAGCTGTGAAACTGGCATAGATAAGATATGATGTCCATAATTGCCCCATGAAGGGTGTGTCAAATGTACAGTGCGTGGCGTGAGTGTGGTTGCTCAAAGACCAAGTTCCTCCAAGCAGCCTACTGGTCAAATTTGTCGAACCCTTCTCCGTTGAAATTCTTTTTAACGCAAAGCGCATTTTCATTTGTTGCGCCTTAGCGCTCGCTCGTTCGTTCGTTTGAAGCGGAGAGACAGCGACGCGTTTTGACAGTCTGTTCAAAATGAGCGCAGGTTGGACAGCATGACATCAAAAGCGCAATTTCTAAGAGAATCAAAAGCATGGACAAGTTCCTACCTTCCAATCGGGTGGCTGTCGCAGTTTTCTGCAACCTGTCGGCAACCTCCTTTTCCTCGGTTAGCGTACCAAATCCAGCTTCGTCGCTCGGGGCGATGCTGCCCGCGTCAATGTAACGAACGTAACCAAATCGGAAGTAAACACAAAAAAACATTTGGCCACTGTTGAAGTTGTTTTACTCTGAAATGTCATTGTGAGCATGACCATTTGTTTTGTTATTATTAGGTAGCGACCGCAACTTGGCTGTGCGTTTGTTTCCTTTGCGGAGCGCACCGACCAGCTGTTCTTCACCCACTTGACGTCGCAACGCATGTCTGCCATCCTGAAGATGTCCGAGAGCGAGGATTCCCAACCAAAGGAAAGAACGCTCGGACACGTGAGTTGCGGGGGGGCCAGCTTCACGCAGGTGTTGTACCACCGGGCGGCTCGGTGGAGCACTGGTAAGCACAACCGCCTCACAGTTAGGAGGGTCCGGGTTCAATTCTAAATGTGGGGTTTGAATGTTCTCCCCGGCCGCGTGGGTTTTCTCTGGGCACTTCAGTTTCCTCCCACATCCCAAAAACATGCTTGGTAGGCCGATTGAGCACTCCTAGGTGTGAGTTTGGTTGGAATGGTTTGTTCGTCTCTGTGTGCCCTGCGATTGGCTAGCAACCAGTTCAGGGTGACCCCCGCCTACTGCCCGCACCCTACACCCACACTTAAATGCATGGGCACAAGCAAAACGCATTTGTGCGCACACACATGCACACAACCATTCTTTGGGTTTTGTTGTGACTGGTACTGGAAAAACAAATCAAAATCTCTAGAATGAGGGCAAGCAAAATAATCAAAAGGTCTCTCTGAGTCTGACTGTCTGTCTGTGTGTGTCCTGAGTTAGCTTTTCCCTTGCACTGCTCCCTGGACTTGTCTTGCCAGTATACTCTGCATCTGCTGGGAGTGTCAGAACAACCAGCATAATAATTATATTATTGACAAGAACACATTTAATCAATATCAAAAGAATGATATTGAAGGAATGGGGTCGAAATACAAAAAGTATTGCCTAGCTACAAAAACAGATATGCTCAAACCTCATTGAATATAGTACATAAGCAAACAAGTATATTCACATATTAAAGCAATAAAATAAATATTTTAAGCATATAATTATACCTACACACCAAATCAATAAAGAAGACATAACTAGACATTTTTGATAAGTGGTAATGAGAAAGGTTTTTATAACTTTATGATCTGATATATATTTCTGAGCACTTTGAAATAACAAATGTTTTTTAATAAATTGCCTGAATAGCTTAATGACCCTTAAGGAACTGTTTAATGCATGCTTGATGATTTTCTAAATCACGGACACTGCCAAAGTCGTCTAAAAATGTTCAGTACTTGATTGTATCTTATGTTTTGACTAATGCTAGACGCCAGTTTTCGATTACTACTGAACGTTCTGGACAGAGGGAAATATTTTGCCTAACAAAGAAAAGATATGGTTGAAAGCGTGATTAAACTAAGAATATGATGACATAAGCAAGTACATGGAGTAGTGAAGGAATGAGGTCAAAATACAAAAAGTCCTGCCTCGCTACAAAAACAGATATGCTCAAACCTCATTGAATAAAGTACATAAGCAGACAAGTATATTCACATATTAAATAAATAAAAGAAACATTTGAAGCATATAATTATACGTACACACCAAATCAATAAAGAAGACATAACTAGACATTTTTGATAAGTGGTGATGAGAAAGGTTTTTATAACTTTATGATCTGATATATATATTTCTGAGGACTTTGAAATAACAAATGACTTTTGATATATTGCCTAAATAGCTTAATGACCCTTAAGGAACTGTGGAATGCATGCCTGATGTTTTTTCTCTGAATCATGGACACGGCCAGAGTCGTCTTGACCGTTCAGTACTTGATTGTATCTTATGTTTTGACTAATGCTAGACGCCAGTTTTTGATTACTACTGAACGCTCTGCACAGAGGGAAATAGTTTGTCTAACAAAGAAAAGATACGGTTGAATGCGGTACAACAGTGTATGTCCAAGATTGGAGAAGAATGTTCACAGGAAGGTCACGTGGAGATAAAACCAGTGGGTGCCAGAAGGAGCCACCCGAGAACTCGGCCAAAGATGATCGCCAAGGCCGAGAGACGGGATGGAAGACAACAGCCCCCTCCACACACACACACACACACACACACACCAACAGCCCCCCACCAACACACCGAATCGCCCATAACCAGCACCACTCCCATGGAAGCAGACTCTCCTTCGAACTTGCCCCACCCCGAAGACTCATCGCCCATCAATCCCAGCCCACAATGTGCTACTGAATATAAAACTGATCTAACAACCTTGGACTTTGCCTTTTCTGAATGGAGACTTTCCGCTCTTGAAGGGCCCAGCGCTGTATTGTACTTTCCTGAAAACAGAGCTTTTTGAACAAGAATTGTGATTGAACTCAACCAATCTGTCTAAGTCTAATTTCTGCTTCAGTGTCTTTGCATTTTCCTAAATCTGAAGAAATCAAACGAGCACGCAGTGAGTAAATTGGATAACAGGTGATTGGCAAAGGCTTTTGCCGTGAGGCGCAGATAACGCGCTCCCTAAATTGTGGACAAAATCCAACAAATGGTGACCATCCGACGTGATTTCTTCAGAAGGGAAAGTGCATGCTCCACAAAGGATTCTTCGTTCTCCGCTCTTGCTCAACAGTATTGCAGTCCGATCGGCACAAAAGGTAAGGGGGAAACTTTTTTTCTCTCTCCCAGTTCAGCAATATTGTGGAGTGAAAGCGGAATACAAAAATTAATAATTTCAGCTCTGTGTTCAGGAATGGTGGTTGTATAGAAGTGTGTGTTGGTGTGGAACTTGGTAAAAGTGATTTGTGGAAAAAATTAAAAATACAAAAACAGGTGAAGGCGTCGCTGATATAGCAGTACGGATGCCGAGCGACTCCAATAGTGTGACCTTAGAACATTATAGGGCTGTCTAAGGCGAGGGACATCTGGGATGTCCGAGTCGTGGTGAATTAAGAGAAAGGTGGTGAGGACTTTGTCTGATCAGCAAAGGGCGCTCACACCGCTGGAACTTGTGGGATGCCAGTGACTAGCATATGGGCACCAGAGTGGCCTCAATAGTAGACACTTAGGAACTTATACTGTTGCCTAAGGTCGGGGTCGATTGGATCGGCCAGGCCACCAATACGAGTCGGGGACTCGTGAAAAAAAAAAAAAAAAAATGGTGAAGGCATCGCTGATATAGCAGGAAGGATGCCTGGCGACCTCAATAGTGCGACCTTAGAGACTTATATTGTTGTCTAGGGCGAAGGGTAACTGGGTTAACCAGGTCGCTACATAATTGTTGAAGTGTGTCTATGATGATATTGTGTGGAAAGCAGGCTTGGCTGTCAGATGGGACAGCGGCGCAGCTGAAGAAGTGAGTGATTAGTTGTGGTGCTGTTCATGGGATGGAAGTGATGATTTGTGGTTCATGAAGAACAATAAGTTGATTTGTATAAAATTGTTGATTTTATTTTGATTTTGCATGAGAGTTGGAGTCAGAAAAATGGCTTAACAAGAATTTGATAAAGAATGTATATTTAATTAGCATGAATGTTATATCCCATTGTGTGGTGGGGTTAAACTGTAACCATTTTTGTTTTCAAAAGGGTGCGGCTCTAAAATTTGGGCCAAACGGTCAGGTGGGCACAAATGCATATTTTGGACAGAGGTGGGGGGTTACATTGGTGGCGAGGCTCTCCGCACTTCAGTTGCCTCCCACCCCATCCTTGTTATCAGCTGGGAAACGGTGTGCTAGACAATGGTTTATCAGATTTGCATTGTTAAATGTAAAAATTAGAAATGATAGAATAATCTGAGGGTTGTGGTCAGAAACTCGTCCAACGAGGAGAGTGCCCAGCCCTCATAAAAATGTGAGAGTAAGAGAGAACATACATTGTAGAATTGGATAAAATTAAATTATGATTGCAGATTTTAAATTTAGGAGGAATTATTGATTGGTTATGACATAAGACTATACAAGGACACATGTAAGGATAAGTCAAAGATTTGAATCACTTAGAGTTAAAAACAACAAATAAAAACGACATTGCAAGGGGGGCACTTTTTATCAAAAGAACACCAAGTAAAGTATTAAGTAGTGGGCATTCGTGATTGGGATTAAATTAAGGATAAAATTAGGTCAATGATTAGAAATCAATGGTGTTCTACACAAAAAGGCTTAAATTTTAATGGGGAAATATTTGGAGTACTGTGTTGGTCTACATAGGTCATGGGCCTAGTTTATTTGGTTTTGATTGTGGTTTGGGTTTATTTTGTTTATTGTTAGGTTTTCCTTGTGTTTATTGTTAAGGTGTTCCTTGTTATTCTCTTATCCCCTGCATTGTAAATGTCTTCTTTATGCAGATAGGTTAACAGGCTAGGAATTTAGTGAGGAGATAATTGATCAATTGATGGGGGTTAATAATTGTCCAAATCCTAGTCACATGTTTTGAGGGACCACAGCATTATATTTAATTTGCAGGCCATTATTTCGTATGTGATGACAGTGTCTAGATAAGTAGACTGTTTTATCAAAAATGTGAGAATGAAGGAGGAGGTTTGATTTGTAATCTGGCATTTGGGTGCCACTTTTAAGAGTCTGTGCAGGAGCATAGATTGTTTTTGTTTGTTTTTAAAGATATATTTAAAAGTTTATCTCGGTGCAGTAAGGATATCGCAATTTTGAAAGACTTAAAATTAAAAGCAAAATTCCATTTTAATTCTGACACATGCCAGCTAACATGAGGATGGGAAATAAATAAAGGAATGAATACTAGCTCAAATGTGGCATGTGTTTTAAATTGGGCGATAAGACATTCACTTCCAAGCACTATCCTTTAGCGCTGCTGACAATAATAACTTATGAGATGTTAAATCAAGGAGGAGTGTCATATTTGGAACACCGGCGCTGTATGACCTATAGATTGAACAATAACATTCACCGCATATACAACCATGTTGGTAGATTGTTAAATTACATTACAGTTCATTACAAAGGATTTCGGAACTTTATTTGATGATAAACACTGGAACAAGGATTTTAGCCGTGTTAATGGGTAGGGTGGATGGATTACTCAAAAAAAAAAAAAAAAAAAAAGCTTTTGATAAGGGCGGCTTGATAGTAAGATGATGAGTGTGCGCAACTGATAGGATACAATATGTTAATGGGAAGATTTGGGGTGTAAGGAACAAATACTACACAGGAAGATTGATAACATGAAGATAGTTTTGTGAAATTTGTGTCTCAGTGTGTTCTGCCCTAGCGCATGGCACAAGTCCTGAACTGAGTCCTTGTACTCTACTGGCTGCCTCAAAATCAACAGAGGACTGTCCCTGGTCATGAGACACCTTTGACCTTTGGGAGAACACCAGGAACTATTATCATGCTTGAAGGGGGCAAGCACAGCTCTTCACAGACAAGAACCATATAGTTGGTGGAATACACACAGTTGCAGATCAAAAAGAAAATGGACTGAAAGAACAAAGACAAGATGGACGCATTTGAGAATGGCGGACGGTCCAGCCCTGAATCATCATCATGAGAATCTAAGAGGAGAGGCTGCTAAAGACTTGCACGAGTCACATGAAGTCAAACTGGACACATTGCTAAAGACTGCTGAAGCATTACAAAGTTGGTGGAGTGTGGGACAAAAGGGATGGAAGTGTGTTTGGGTGCTGGGGCAGACATAACTGAGGAGTTTTGATAAAAGAGGGAATAATAAGGCTGCTTATTGACACTGAAACGGGGATAAAAAACAAAATACATAGATATGGAAAGTGAAGATGCACTGACAAATTATACGACAGCGTGATCAGAAACTTTGTAAAGTGGACATTGATCAATAGAAATTAAATCATTTGAATCATAAATTTTTATATGTAACTTAGCATTTCGAAGACATAATTAATCTAACTGAAATAATGAAATTTTATAATTGGACCAGTGAAAATTTGGATTCGGGCAACAGAAGGCTGAAGTGCTAAACTTAATTGACCTTTATCAAAACAACAGAATTGAATTACACATCCACTGCATATTTCAGCTTGAAGGGGTGAGGGGCCATAAGAAAGTTGGAATTCTGGATAGTCAGCAAAATAGTAATACAGTAGGGCTTTAAATAACCAATACAATGACATGACCCTTGCGACAATTGATTTAAATGGCAATTTATGAAAGGCACTTGGGGTTAGGATTAACAATCCATCCATCCATCCATTACTGGTGCGGCTTGTCCTTACGAGGGCCACAGGTGATTAACAATAATAACTAGAATTATTCATTTCTGTAGAAATTGCGTGTGAAAGCGAAGAGGCTGAATACAAATTCGGGGAAAGCTACAAGATTATGTTTAAATTTGGAACGTGTTGAATTGGCTAGAAAATTGATAAAAATATAGAAAGAATTTTGTAAAATTGGGCGTGAATTTTAAAGTTGAAAATTTGAAATTTTCCACAAGTGAGAAGTTTTGGAATAGGATGAACCGTTGAAAAATTGAAATGGGTTGAGTCAGTGGAAAAAAAAAAAAAAAAAAAGAAAAAAGGAAAACTAAGGGAAAAAAAAGAAATTTTGCAAAATTTTACCGCAATGTTGGAAGTGAGGATGTGAAATTTGAATTTGAATCTAGGAGGTTAAAAGTGTAATGGAATAAATCAGATGAATTATGTGGAAGTAGTTAAGATAAAAATAAAATAAAATAAAAGGAAGAAGAATGCAGAAGAAGTTGAATAATAATAAAGTCAAGGCAATTCAAATTTATTTATATAGCCCACAAGCAAGTCTCAAAGGGCTCCAAATGTACAAAAATTGCCAATTTAAAATACAAGAACAATAAGTGTGAGGGCCACAATGATGATCATGACAGCAAAAATATTTCTAATTGGTTTTGATAGGTACAAAGGGGGAACATGGAAGAAGGTTTTCAAAATTTGTGATATAGCGTGACTCAATTAACAAGAGTAAGTATTTCTTTTTAATTCTAAGAATTGGCATCAACAAAAAATGAGAACGATAATCCAAGGTTATAGTGTAAGTGGCAGGAGGAAGCTGTGTATATTTTTTAAACATTATTTTCAGTATCATTATTTCTTAGGAGGGTCAGTAATGCTTGTGAGAAGATGAAGGAACAAGGTAACAGTAAAAGGGAGTGCTCTAAAAAATTTTGGTTCTTTGCCAGAGGTAGTTATTTGGAGGGATGAATTTAAACTGAAAGCAAAATGGAACTGTTTAGTGGAAGAAATATGGGAAGGTGGAAATATTGAAGTTACAGCTCAACACAAAGTGTCAAATAGTCTAAGTGTGAGATGTGAGCAAACCAAATGGGGAGTTAAATCATGTTCCAGTATTATGCATATTGGCAAACGATGTGAGGACAGGAGACCAGACAATTAGATATTAATTTTGGATTTAAAATAAAAAAGGGACATTTTAATTGAGGAGAAAATTTTGCGTAGGGAGGGTTCTTTTTACAATTTAATGTTGTATGTTTTATGTGTGTGTTGTGGGATGACAGTTTGTCTGTAATGCTGTATGAATGTCAAGTCTGTACTTGGGATTGGGTTTGTGTATTGGGAATGGTTAACATGATTCAAGGTTGGGGTGATGTGATCACAGCAGAGGATAACATTCCTCTCACCTGAAAAATATAAAGATACTACAGATTTGAAAAAGCAAGATTGATCAGGGCTAATTTTGGACTAAATATGGGTTTAGGATTACTCTGGGGCACCATTGACAACAAAAGACTTCAATGGAGAAGGCCCATTTCAAGATTATGACCAGACGTGACTATACCAGCATTGGTATCAAGACTCTGAGCCAAGACAGTGTATGACAACAACTCTGGACTTACCTGACAGTGTGACGAAATGTATGTGACGGAATTTGTGATGACTTGCTTTGTTTTGATGTTTTACCTAATTGTATTGCAGCCTCTAACAGCAACCCAGGGAGCAGATTGTGCTTTATTTGTTAAACTTGCGTTTTCTTTGCAGGTTGTCAACTGCAGTCTTGGAGAATTTTGTGTCATGTCTGTGAACATGCATTAACAACTAACCCCTTACTTTTCATAATGAGTCTGTAAATGTGATCGGTTTCATGACAGGCTCGGCAGGCTCCAATTTTCTATTTCATGCGTTTGACATGCGCCCGTGTGTGGATTATTATTTTTATCATTGTGAATTTTATTTTTTTTTGGTATTATGGATGTTTATTGTACGGAGAGCTGCATGCACAGCTACAGGTGGGTGGTGGCTTTTGTTCATACAGCCATGTGAGATGCTGCCAGTCGAGTTTCAGGGACTGAGAATTGGTGATTCCAGGCTAGGATGGCATCTGGAGGTACACCGAAGTCCAGCTGGCGATGGGTATGTCACCATGGACATTGTTATTTTTACTTTATAACCATTGTGACACATTTTTTAGAATGTGTCAAAAGGGGGAGGTAGAAAAATAAATAAATAAATAAAACAAAGGGGGGAATTGTGAGATTTTAAGTGTTTTCAGATTTGATGGTTTTTAAGTCTTCAACATGCTGGACAGAGGAGAAGAAGCAGCTTGGCAGAAATGAAGTGAATGGGAGACAACATCATGAGATGGAGCCAAAGCCTGGTAACAAGTGTGAAGAGTTTCAAAATAGCTTATAATAAACTGTAGACCTTCACAAGATAGGATCAAATAGGTGGGAGAGTATTAAATGTAAAAAATTAGAACAATAACATACAGACTCCAAACAAATTGGGAACAGGTGGATTATGAACGTTAAAGTTTGAATAACACATCATTCACGTGATTCATTTGCAGGATAAACAATGGAAGGGATTGATAAACTGAACAAATTTAAGATGATTGCGGAAGTATTATGTCGGAAACAAATAGATTCGACAAGTTTTTTCCCTATAAAATGGTGCCGTTTGGGTTTGAAGTACATAGTCGCTTCAAAGGAGGAAAAGCATGATTTAAGATACGTGATTGATCAATGAGAAGGCTATCCCTTGTACCAGGGGGATCAAACTCATTTGTTCACGGGCCGCAGTGTAGTCATAGCTTCTTTCGGAGGACCGGTATGACTGTCCTACCCAAATAAATGTGTGAGCACCTCACATTATATAGAGTAAAAGCTACAAAACAAACTGGCAAGTAACTTGCTTTCAAATCAGAGAAATAAAAACCGGTCTAATATTTAAAAATCAAATATTATTAAAAGTGAAGACAATTTGCAATTCGAGTAATGACACGTGAATAAAAAGCACAATTTGTCTGCGCGGGCTGCATAAAATCATGTGTCGGGCTGCATCTGGCCCCCAGGCCTTGAGTTTGACACCTGTGCCTTATACAAAGGTAAAGTAGGATTAGAATTTGATAAAACAGATATGGACATCATCATATTCCATTAGAGTTTAAATTGCTTGCAATACAATTACAAATTAGTTAACACCTGTGTGATTGATTGATTGATTGATTGATTGAGTGGTTGATTGATTGATTGGTTGGTTTATTGATTGAGTGATTCATTGAGTGACTGACTGAAGGGCTGAGTGACCGAATGGGCAATTGTTCGATGTCTGTCTGTCTATATGTATGTACTATATATGTATGTATGTATTTCGTTATTTGTTTTACGTATGTAATTCGTTATTTGTTTATGTATTTCTCTTTCACATTTTCTTTCTCATCTTCCACTTCTTTCGGCTGCTCCTGTTAGGGGCCGCGACTGCAGAGCGATCGTTTCCATATCTTTCTGTACCACCAACCATCTGCATGTCCTGTCTTTGTCTCTGCCACACTCTCCATTATTTTGGCCAGTAGATTTCCAAGCCTCGCTTCTAACATTCTTTCCGATAACTTCATGCTTTGCTTAATCAACATAACACCTCTGTAGCTACTACAGTTTTGAGCATCGCCGTGGTCTGAATTAAGAAATAGAAGTCAACACCTTTCCGGGGAACTTCTCGCTTTTTAAAAATCTCCCCTGCCACCTCTCCTTGATAGTTCCATGCTGTCACTGGAATGTCGTCTAGGCCAATTGCCTTTCCACTCTCCATCTTTTACAAATGTCTGGGTATGAATTTTATCAATATTTATTTTTCTCACTCATTGGCGGCTCCACAGAGGGACGTGGTGTGCCAACAGAGGGACCCTGGTGGCATCAACGATTTTGGTGACCTCAGTAAAACTGAGGTCAACAGAGGGAGTGAAGGAATGAGGTCGAAATACAAAAAGTCCTGCCTCGCTACAAAAACAGATATGCTCAAACCTCATTGAATAAAGTACATAAGCAGACAAGTATATTCACATATTAAATAAATAAAAGAAACATTTGAAGCATATAATTATACGTACACACCAAATCAATAAAGAAGACATAACTAGACATTTTTGATAAGTGGTGATGAGAAAGGTTTTTATAACTTTATGATCTGATATATATATTTCTGAGGACTTTGAAATAACAAATGACTTTTGATATATTGCCTAAATAGCTTAATGACCCTTAAGGAACTGTGGAATGCATGCCTGATGTTTTTTCTCTGAATCATGGACACGGCCAGAGTCGTCTTGACCGTTCAGTACTTGATTGTATCTTATGTTTTGACTAATGCTAGACGCCAGTTTTTGATTACTACTGAACGCTCTGCACAGAGGGAAATAGTTTGTCTAACAAAGAAAAGATACGGTTGAATGCGGTACGACAGTGTATGTCCAAGATTGGAGAAGAATGTTCACAGGAAGGTCACGTGGAGATAAAACCAGTGGGTGCCAGAAGGAGCCACCCGAGAACTCGGCCAAAGATGATCGCCAAGGCCGAGAGACGGGATGGAAGACAACAGCC
The DNA here is from genome assembly GCF_024217435.2 of Syngnathus scovelli. Lineage (NCBI taxonomy): Eukaryota > Metazoa > Chordata > Actinopteri > Syngnathiformes > Syngnathidae > Syngnathus > Syngnathus scovelli. The sequence continues at coordinate 9,402,652 of NC_090861.1, forward strand.
CCCTCCACACACACACACACACACACCAACAGCCCCCCACCAACACACCGAATCGCCCATAACCAGCACCACTCCCATGGAAGCAGACTCTCCTTCGAACTTGCCCCACCCCGAAGACTCATCGCCCATCAATCCCAGCCCACAATGTGCTACTGAATATAAAACTGATCTAACAACCTTGGACTTTGCCTTTTCTGAATGGAGACTTTCCGCTCTTGAAGGGCCCAGCGCTGTATTGTACTTTCCTGAAAACAGAGCTTTTTGAACAAGAATTGTGATTGAACTCAACCAATCTGTCTAAGTCTAATTTCTGCTTCAGTGTCTTTGCATTTTCCTAAATCTGAAGAAATCAAACGAGCACGCAGTGAGTAAATTGGATAACAGGTGATTGGCAAAGGCTTTTGCCGTGAGGCGCAGATAACGCGCTCCCTAAATTGTGGACAAAATCCAACAATAGCCTATTCAATCCCATGCATTGATAGATGACTGTCTGTTCTTTATCGGTCAGCTGCTCTGATCTAGTTCTGGGCCTACTGTCTGAAACACCAAAACTGGCAATATTTCCACCTTTGCATAGGAAACAGACATATATTTTAATATTAATTTAGCCAGGGCCAGTTACAAAGTTTAGAGGAATGTGCAAGTAAGAAAGAATAACAAATGACTCTTCAACTTACAAAATCAACTAAATCTAACAATAAATCAGCATTGGGACAGCCTTATTACATGGCAGCGGCACATATGCACACAACACATGCAAACTGGCATGCATACACGCGCGGGCACATACAGTTTTTAATGGCACCGTGTGTGGGTGGGGGCTGAACAAATCCGTAACTTTTCTGCATTTGGCCCAGGTCCGGTTCTAGAAATGCACATCAGAGGGGGCAGTCAGAAATGTGAAGGGGGCATGTTCTTTTTTTTTTTTAAACACATTTTTAACACTGTTAGTGTTTTCTTCACGGCAGTTGTTAGCTGTGTGTCCAGATCTCAACCTGGAGAAGTGGATTGCACTCTGTCACGCCTCTACATTAAGACCTGTCCAGCTTGGGTGTCCCACCTGAAGACTAAAGCTTCTGCTGGTATAGCTCTTAGGGTCACTGAGGCACGCAAACCCCCTGACCACAATAAGGTGGCAATCCCTCAGGGGGGAACATATGATATGAATGTTATATTAACTATTATTTGAGTTGTTGTTAATCATTAGTTATAACACGGGTCGCTACGACGAGTTTGGTGGAATTTTCACTGCTTCTTCCAACTCCTACCGCGCTGACTTGACACTCTCTGGCGGCGTCTTGCCTCATTTGCATACTCACAGTGATTGGATGTTTACGGAGGGACTCGGAGTCCTGACAGCAGGCTGTGTGAGGACACACACTGCACCGACATGAGAGAAGAGAGGGGGCTGATTAACGTGTGTTTCTATCAGCGGATTTTTCACTTCTTAAAGTTTGATTTGAGGGGGCAGGACATCTGTTTGACGGGGCGTTGCCCCCTCTTGCCCCTGCGTAGAGCCGTCCCTGAATTTTGGCCGCGTCCTCCTCCAGCGCCTTTCTTATTTTGTCCCTCTCCACACCGCCTTTCCTCATCGTTTTACCAGGTTCGAAGTCCATTATCCTCACTTGCACCGCTCGCTAGCTACAGCGGACGGCACCTGACATAGTAATGTTGGATTTTGTCCACAATTTAGGGAGTGCGCTATCTGCGCCTCACGGCAAAAGCCATTGCCAATCACCTGTTATCCAATTTACTCACTGCGTGCTCATTTGATTTCTTCAGATTTAGGAAAATGCTAAGACACTGAAGCACAAATTAGACTTACACAGGTTGGTTGAGTTCAATCACAATTCTTGTTCAGACAGCTCTGTTTTCAGGAAAGTACAATACAGCGCTGGGCCCTTCAAGAGCGGAAAGTCCCCATTCAGAAAAGGCAACGTTCAAGGTTCTTTGGTTAGCTTATATCAGCTGCACATGCCAGTGTGGGCCGAGTTTGATGGGTAATGAGTCTTTGGGGTGGGGCAAGTTCGCCATGGGAGTGAGTGCTGGTTATGGGCGATTCGGTGTTTGTCTTCAGGCTGTTGTCTTCCATCCCGTCTTTCGGCCTTGGCGATCATCTTTGGCCGAGTCCTTGGCTGGCTCCCTCTGGCACCTGCTGGTTTTATCTCCACATGACCTTCCTGTGAACATTCTTCTCCAATCTTGGACATACACTGTCGTACCTCATTCTTTCTTTGTTAGGCAAAATATTTCCCTCTGCGCAGAGCGTTCAGTAGTAATCAAAAACTGGCATCTAGCATTAGTCAAAACATAAGATACAATCAAGTACTGAACGGTCAAGACGACTCT